>NW_020955790.1:311596-336691 GCF_003031625.1 Empidonax traillii
AATTTTTTTTTTTTTTTTTTTTTACCCTCAGAAACCTCAATCAAGGTACTTACAGCAAAGTAAAATATGAATATGTCAAATTCCTGTATGAGTCACAGACCAGATCCTGTGGATCAAAAGCTCTGTGGCTGAACTTTGCACTGGGCTTTATGAGGACAACTGGTATTTGCAGGTGCCAGTAATACTTGTCATTCCCGGTTCAGATTGCTCTGCAGTGTTGCAGTTTAGCACAGATACATTCACCTAGAATTTGCCATGTGCTCCAAGGAATAACTTGTCATCAAACCCTCATATCAGTAACTATATATGCAGTGAATAAAGAGAGATTGTTCCTGTCTATGACAAAAAGGCGGGGGAATATACGTCAGTTGGCTGTTTAGGTTTCTTATGATTCAGTTGGCTCAACTGACTCAAATCAAATGTTATGATAATTTCCCCATCAAGTTCCATCTGTTTCAGAAGGATGACAGACCTGAATTTGTGGGACTACTGTCCCACAGTATTATCAGAAGGACGTAGTGATGTATTTTGAGTCTGGCAGCACCACTGGCTATTTTGGCTGGTGGTGTGCAAGGATCAGGTGGGATTGGCCAGTACCAGCTCCACATGTGTTGTACCAGCAAACGTTTGGTTGGGTCTGTGAGTTGTATCTACTGACAATACACTTCTGGTGCTGTCCAAAAATACTAGTGGTAAAGTACATCATGCTCAAATTTATACATCTCTGTGTTTCAGTAATGGAGGGAATGTTGGATTTTATAGCATGATCCCTGATCAGCTCTGAAATTCTCATGCAGCTTTGTGAAGAAATGAAACTTTCTAGCACAATTTTGCTTATATACCACAAGTTTTTACACTTTTTCACAACTTCTTAAATAACCCATCTTTAAAAAAAAAAAAAAAAAAAAGCCTGCTACCTTCTTTTATCTGAGGTACTTTAACAAACAGACATACTGTATTGATCTGCTGCCTTGGCTAGGTAAAATGGCCATTAAAACCACAATAATTCCAGCTCAAGTATTTTGAAATAACTTGTATAGTCTGCTCTTCCTTTTAATGTGAAAAATGTCTGTATTTTTCTAGCAGGGTTGTTTTTTGTTCCTGAACAACAGCCACAACAGAATGTCACAAACTCAGTGGAACCTACACAAGGATAAAACCCCCACAGATACAGAGTTTATTTGAAACTCCCCTCCTGCACATGACAGTGAGTCATGTGAGGCATTTGCATTTGCAGCTTTGTGCTGCCCCACCTGTGTTAGTTACCTGGTGAGCACATCTTTCATGTTCCACGAGTTGTCTGGCGCTCAATCCACACACAGATGCGTGCATGTATATTCACTCCACAGTGAGCAAAAGTGATCAGAGAACTGACAGACTGAGCAGCAAAACACAGCAGAAATGTTGAGGAAAAGGTTATGTGGAGAAGAGTTTTAGATAACTATGTTCAGCTATGCGTGTAAGTGAAAACAGGCAACTTTGTCTCAACACTGAAAGAATTTGTTGATTAAAAGAAGATAACCAGCATCTAAGAAATACATGTTGTATGGATAAAATGAATGTGTTACATACATGTTTGGTATCCCACAGCATATGTGAGATAAATTCAATATGCAATTATGTGACATTTTTTTACTATATTTGGTTAATTCTTTCGTACCTTAGTACTCGATGGTAGGGATTCAAGTCTGTGACATCTGTTCTTGACTTACAGTCTGTGGCTTTTGGAAAATTACAAATGTTCATTTGTGAAAGCTACATGGAAATGCGTATCGCATGTAATGTAAACACTGTGCAGCATCCTCGCTCTGTCAGCTCTGTTAACTACATGCTGACACTAGATTTACAGGAAGCCTTGAAAATTAACCAAATCAAAAATATAGTTCTCTCCAAGGACTTACATTGTGCACCTCCATTCATCCTCATAAAAAGAACATGTAATTGGACTACGTACTTACAGAATTTTGGTATAAAGATATTTTTTCAGAGAAAACTTTTCCAACAATGAAAAATGTGGTGATATCTGTTCCTTCCATTTTTTTTATTTCTTCTTGGACATTTCTTTTCTTCTTTCATTTATCAGAGACACCACCTTTTACAACTGGCACTTTCATAATTTCAAATTAAAATTTTCACAAAATAATCTTGATTTTTCTGAAATGAAAATTAGGTGACATATATTGTGAATATATTCCAGTGGTTTCAAATGGCCTAACTAAACACAGGCTATGCTCATTATTATTTCTTACTGCCAATATTCAGTATCATAGATAAGGGTGTATCTTTCAAGCTGATATTGCTTGTCCTGGAGTTAGCAGCAGAGTATCATTGCTGTTGATACAAGACATTCATAATTTCTTGTGTTGCTCTATTGCTTTTGTGATTGTCTCTGTGAACTGTCTTTAGGATTTAGTTCAGCATCAGTCAGAGAGGCAAAGCTAGGCAATTGCTGTCTTATACTTCTATTTGAAAAACAAACAGCAGAAAACCTTTTACATAGAAACAAATAACATTACAGAAGCAAACTTTACCTTAGGTGAGCTAAGATAAAGCTTAGCTTTGCATCCCTCTACAAGCAGCAGAAAGAGGCTCCTCCTGACAGTAATTCTCATCTATGTGTCTCTTGACCACAGAGCAGGACTAGGGAGATTTCTTCCTAAAGTAAAGCTAAGCCTGTGGAAATGACTCTCAATTTTCTCTATTAGAAACAAGTTCTGCTTTACACCTGACTACAGAATTCAGTGCTGGTAAAACGTAAGATGGACAATTACAGCACGGGCATTATCTGCTAGTGCTCATCTAATTAATTGCAGGAATGGGAGGCCATGTTGTCTTTTAAATCTGTTTTTAAGAGGGAAAGTACTTAATCCCACTTTTGCCATTTAACTTGATGCAGCCCTCGATATAGAAAGTGATTCTATATTTTGTATACTGAATATGTAATCCCATTCTCATTTCTCACTGTCAAAGATATCTGGTGATCTCATGTGGAAAGTTCAGAGTGCTGTGTCACGGTCAGCATGTTTGGTTTCTTTGGAACTAGGCAACCCCAACTTAGTCTATTCCAAATAACAGCATTTCTTATTGATAGGGTTCTTTTTAGAGTATTGATAGTACTTGGCAGGAATGGAGAACTACATGTGCTAGATGATGTCCTAGTTAATTGTGGCATTGGATTCTCCTTTATTTCATGAGCTGACTTTCAAATTCTTGCTCTTTTTACCTGAGAAGCATTTTGCAATCATTAGAAACCGAACTGTGAAGGAACCTGGGATTTTTGTTCTCAGGTCTGGTAATAATCTCACATCTTGCAAAGATCCCACAGCTGTTCTGACTTCAGGAGCATTTGAAAACATCTGTTAATGCACCTTATTAAAATAATCTCATCTGAAGACAAGACTTTAAGACCCAACACAGATCTGTGAAGTTATCGGGAGAGCTCTCCATAATTTCACTGTGCTGTGGAGAAGACCACTAGACCCTTTAGGAGGGAAACTGTTTTCAGTCAGTATGAAAGTGTTTGTGATTCTGTTTAAAATGTCTTTTCCAGCCTCTCCTCTACTTTCTAATTTGCCAGTTCTTGCTTGCTTCTCTCTTGATCACTGGGGTGACCTAATTGGTTCCTAAATTCAAACTGCAAGCTGCTCTGGGTGTTTTTCAAAGCCTTGTGATACAGTTCATTTCTCCCTCTAACGACTTCAGGATGAGCAGACAGATCCAGAAGTCCTTTTTCCTCTACCTGTGTGTCCTGGTTTCATCCGGTTAGTTGCAAGCTGGGGTTAAACCATGACACTGTGCTAGGAGTTTCAGAGAGGAGAATGGAAGAAGGCAAGCAGAGGCTCCTTCCTCCACAGTGGTAGAGGAGGATTCCTTTCTCCGACACTTCCAAACATGTTCCTTGTTGAGCAGCCTGGCGCAATGTTTATAAATGGATTTTCTGGGTTCGTGACCTATTTCAAAAGAAGTGCTGGAAGCCAATACATTTTGTCCTGGCTTATCTGAGTACACTGGGCACCTGTTACAGAGAAGATTCTTCACCCAGGCCTCTCCACTAGGTAAATTTAAGCTTCTATCCACGTAAGAAAAGGTCTTGAATAAAAAGGAACAGCCCTGGTGAATCCCATAGAAACTAAGATGATACACAGATAAGACCTTAGGGGTTTTCAAAATTACTATCCTTTTCTCAACATTCAAGCATGTTTATTCAAATGACATTGTTAGTATTCCGTAACTTTTAAGGACGTTATGAGGCATTAAGTGCCTCACATAACCAGATTTCATTTTACTTTTCCTCAAATGTGGAGAAAAGGAAGGCAAATAGATTTGAAATTTAATTTTGAGTACATCTAATTAGATGGCAATTATATTTTCCTATAACTATACAAGTTTGGGACAAAATTTTTCTAACCATTTTATACGAAAGCATTACCTGCTTTTTAAAGTGCAAGAGAATGCATGAGAATCACCACCAGATGTGTCTAAACTGTGGGTTATGCAGTTAATCTGTGCATGAATTTTTTTTCATGACCATGAAAGTCAAAGGATTCACATGTACCAAAGTACGTTTCTTAAACATACGTAGAGCATTTTCCATGTCAGTTCTAGAGGCTGCAGTCTGCAAAGTAGTGTAAGGACTGGGGATGCTGTTGGGCTAGTGATTCCAAATTGTAAGCTGAAATTAGCTGAAATTTCTTCTACATTTCAGAGGTTTTGCATACAGTGTAGGAGACTGAGCAGTGCCTGAAAGAACAGAGAATAAGATGCATAAGAGCTGTGAAATAGTAAGAGGTGAGATTTGATTGTGTGGTTGTAGATCACTGTATTTTTACCACCTTGGAGACTTAGCACCATGCTCTCTTCCTCCTCCTCTCATCTTCCCGGCATTCACCAATAGCAAAAAAATCCCCATTCAGTTTGGTGCATGAAAATCTTGAAAGGACATGGATGAGATTCCTATTAGGGTTTTGGAAATCTGCTGTCATCCCATCAGCCCACAGAAACACTCCAAAATACCATGTTCTGGGGGAGAGAATGGAAAGTATCTAGAGCACCAAATGTGGCAGCTGGAAACAGTTTAAAAAAATACATAAGATGGGTAGGCCAGTGTTATGAGGAGTAAGAGAGGCAGCTGGGAGATTTAGAAAGGAAGGCCTGGGAGCAGCTGAAAGATGCCAGCAGGCTGTTAGTGAGAGCATCTGAGAGAAAACGTGCCAAAATGATAAGAAAAACAGCTGGAGAAAAACAGTGTTCCAAAGCCTCTGAAACAGGGATAGATATGGAAATTCTTCGAACTATTGAATGAGTAAATTAATTACAATGTTTTTTCTTCTCTGCTTTCGTAAATTCCCCATGTTTTCTCAAATTACCTCCTTCTGCAGAACCTGAAAGTGACCTTTCTGCTGCATCTTCCTCCTCTTGACCTTTTGGTTCTTGATTGTTTCCTCCACAGAAAATAGGTATCTCCGAACAATACTGTTCACCTGTTGATAGTATATTAAGCTAATATTTAACTGTTTATTTTTCTACTTCCTGACCTTACTAAGACTTTCCCTGCTTCATATTCTGAGTGTGAAAACCTCTCGGTGGAACACCATTCTCTGTGAAGGAAACACACAGGTAGCAGTTGATTTTAGTAGCTCCAAGTCTCAGTCTGGGTAGGGCCTGTAAGATTTAGATGGGTTTGTATTGCAGAGGTCTAGCTGGAGGAGTTGACAGGCTTGAAGGGTCTGATGAACTACCTCTAGAATTTGGCAGGCTCTAAAACAAGTTTGTAATAAGAATGTGGTGAGTTTAGGAAGTAAGCTATAAAAATACACAGTAGGGCAGATTTTCAAGGTTTTATGCATCACAGTTGCAAATGTACTTTCTTACGTATTTCACTATACACACATCTCATCATTTACTCATATCTGATTACATATTTGCATCTAGTCTGGGTGTGTGCATCAGTGATGTAAAGACATATGCCAATATCTGATAAGAGTAGCATGTTCTCTACCTCTGAAATTATGTATCTGCCATTTTTCAGCTGTGAAAGGAGGAGACAATATGTATGTACTTTTTTCCTCCATAGATCATAAGGAACAAAGAGCTTATGTGAAAAGAAGAGTACAGGAGAAGATGTTAATAGATTCTGTCCCATCAAAGACAGAAATACAGCAACATAAGAAGAGCGAACATGCTGTCTATCTTCTCTGAAGCTGTTTGCTAATGACCTCCAATGAACTAGAAACTGCTAGAGAGCATAGTCTCAGCTTGAAGCCTGAGAGGAGGAACAATAGCAGACTGAGAGAAGGATGCAAAGCAGGTGAGAGTGGAGGTAGTAAATAATTATTTTATAACTACGTAGCGGTAATTGGGCATCAAATTCTTGATACCTTTCATGCTGCCTGACATAAGCTGTAGTGCCCAAGAAGAGCAGCAGCAGTTCTGGAGGATGTGAAAATAAATTCACAGAATAATAAAATAATAGAGAAAATTGAAAGGAGGAGAGGGTATAGAAATGCATATTAAAATATAGGGATAATTTTTTGAAAGACATCTGAATGATTACCACTTATTATTGCTAAAATATAATTCAATATGTAGCCTATAATAAATATTTTAAATAAGAAAAATAATAGAGTCAGGTCAAAAGATTTACAATCTATTTTGATAAAATACTAAATGAGACAGAAAGCACAGGTAGCACTTTCCCTGTTTCAGGGAAAGTTTTGCTTATCTGGGGTAGGGAAAAATACTTGGACTGACTGAGGAGAAATGTTCATGGTGCAAATTAATTGGTTTTAAAGAAAGCATTTAGTTAAATTTTCAATCACCTGAAAGCCTTTAACTGTGTCTTTTAAAATAAGATCTATTGTTTTGGAAGCCTCTGACATGTTATACACCGAATAGGAACAATTAGGCAGAAGCATAAACTTGCAAGAAATTCTACATATAAGATGTAGTGTTGCACTTTTTATGCTTAAGTAAATTTTTCTCTTGGAATAAGAAATTTCATCGTCCCTTTTTCATTTTCTCCATGATTAGCAGCAGACTAAGCAATTTATTATTCTACATTCTAGTGTAAATGCAGATGGCCTCTGCTTTAAAAAAAGCCCAAAAACTTTATGAGAAATGAGTGCAGGTGCACTTATCTGAAAAGAAATTAGATAATGGATTTGAGAAATAATGGGGGAGGCACTGTTGTTTTTTCAGTGCATTGCCTTTGATAGTTGAAATAACTCTGCCTTCTACACATCCTGCTTTTCAGCCTGTAGCCTGAGAAGGTCTTTGTCAGTGGCTTTGCACCACCTTGTGACTTAGGAGAACTTCCCCCCACGAAAGCTGCCCAGGTTCATGTAGCTGTAAACCTTGAGAAAGAAGGAGGATTTCAGTTGCAGAAAGAAGAATGGCTTGGCCTGTTGTATTTTTAGTTAAAATGAGGCAGTGGTGGGGAGACTGAATTTTCAGGACCTCCTACATCAGCAGCATGCACCTATAAATTCAGATGAGCTGCTACAAAATCCACAAATTAGAGGCGTGCTTAGGCAGCTCCATTTAAATGGGGTGTGATACTTCCATTTGTAGGTGGTGTGGGTACCCCCCGTGATGCTCTTTGAGTGACCTTATTCAAAACTTACTGTTTCTCAAACAGTCCTGAGGCGGAATGCTTTCTACCCCTCCTCAGGAATGAGGACAACCTGAGAAACTTCACCACTGATAGTTTGGTTCAAACTCTGGGAAATCAACAGAACATCGCTTGAATATTTCTTTTCCCCCCTCCTCTTCTCTACACTAAGTCATTCTCAGAAGAGGACCCAAAGTTCATTACGAACATGAACATGTTCCTGCCCCTTTCTTCTTTCTAGCATGTCACATTGAACAGCAGAATTGTCCTTTCACTAAATCCATACAGATGTTTGAGCAACTCAATGCCTGGTAGAACACAGTGCTGCTGGGAGGGTTTATGTGCAGCTTGCTCTGCTCAAAAACAAGGCATTAATGAGTTGTACTCTGGGGTAGTCAAGTGGTCTTGCAAACACAGGTAATCCTCTGAATACCAGGATCAGGGAACAGTGCAGTAAAATAGTTCTTTTCTTGAGCTCATTGCTGAATTAGGAATTAAAAGTCAATTACTATCACTTAATCTTTTACCTGTATGACTGACAACCTGAGACTTTGAAGGTAACAGTGCTTAGACTGAAGAACATCCCACTGAAAAACAATTTATTTTCATGTTGGCGTACATATATTTTGTCCTTAGGGGTCACCAAATGGGCAATAACTACTGTTGTTCTTGGCTAGTTAAGACCTGGAATATCTCCTCTCAGCTTTTAAACTTCAGACAATTGTACCACCCTCAGAACCACATTAAATAGCACAATAAATGTTGAGAATCCATGGAAATATTTTGATGTTTGCAAGTAGTGGCACTTCCACCGCCGCTGAGCAGACTGTACTTCTTACCCTTTTGAAGCAAACCTCTCTGGCGTCCAGCAGTTCTCTCAGAGAATATTCATGCAGATCTATTTACAGTCTGGGCCCTGGCTGGATATCAAGCTCATCTTGATTGTGTCCAAAGCTTGCTATTCTGTTCTCTCTCAAGTTAGCAACCAAGCTGTCCTGCTGAAACAAAGATCATTAATGCAGTGCAGCTGCATTTCAAATAGACTGTATCTTGAATCCAGTAGAGAGGGTGCCTACTTCTCCTGCCTTTAGGAAAACCGGATTCCTTGAGGTTCCTCCACACACAGTTTGTATCTCTGCCAACCTGTATTCTTAGAGAACTGCTGGCAAGCACTACTCCCACTGTCGGGATCAGGCCAAGGCGCTCCGTACGGTTTGCATTATATTGATGACAAGACACAGGATCTCTGAAGCCAGCTTCATGCTTTGAAAGTGGGCACCAAGGCCTCCTTTCCCAGAAAGACACTACACTGCTGTTTTGTTTGCCCTTTGACTAGCCTTGATTAAGCCAAATCGCTGCATTCACAAAAAGAAAGCCTTTCCACTGTGGTGTGCCCTTCTCAGGCACCCACTTCCCTGAGCTCCTGCAGCCATGTCAGGGGCAGCTCCACCTGAAACCAGCCCTCTGAAGGCTGGTGGGCACCCTTCTGTTTCCACACTCAGGCACAGTTCTCAGAGCTTTGCATTAGATTCTGATTTCTTTTGGCAAGATCCCAGGTGTCGTTAGAATAGACAGGAGAATTGCTATTCTTGATAAGGTCAGAGGAAAACCAGTTTCAAGACACAGCAGTGTTCATGAAACTGGTGACATTTGCAGAAGAGTAAAGCCTGGAGATCTCTTTACTCTCTCTTACATGAAAACCAATATAAATGATGCTGGTGCTCAGGTTAGTGAGAGGATTCAGTCTACAGAAAATGAGAAAAGAGTTTCCTTGATAAAGTAGTTCTCTAATGGAAATAAAAGGCCAATATTGATGAAAATCAAGAAAGAATAATGCATGAACTTGCATTCTGTGATACATAGGACTTGGTTTATGAAGAACAGATTTTCCTTAAACAATGTTCATAACATATATCCATATAAAGGAATGCACACTACTCTGTAACTGTAATTGAAACAGAAACTGGGGACATTCCTTATTTCACTAATGTGCTACTTCCCATCTTCCAAGGCTAGGAAGACAGCATACTGGACAAAGAGAGCAGCTCACTTTTAAGGTTCTTCGTTGCTACTGTGAGGAAGAAGTTACCTTATATTTGGGACTGTCCATCACCTCAGAAAGCTTTGGCAATACCTTGAAACAAAGCTTGTGCTTCAGCTTGGTTATGCTTGGGTTGTTCTTGCCCATTTACTTGTCCACATAAATAGTACAGCTGAACTTGATGACTTAAATATCTTTTCCTAAGCTAAACAATTCTATGATTCCCGAATTGTCTGACTACTTTCAGTGAAAACAAGATTTTGCTCCAGACTTTCATTATTTCTATCTTCATTCAGAAATATTGCCAGTGAACAAATTAGGAGATGAATTCCAGCAGGTTGAACAAATATCCAGGGAATCCCAGTTTTTGGCAACATCATGGTATCTGCAGCCTTGAGCAAGTAATCAGTCCTTCCTTTGAAGCAGCTGGAAAATGCACTGATGTGTTTCTGTTGAAAGCCATTCAGTTGTAATAGTTCTTGTCATGAAAAAATAAGAACAATCTGCTCTGATACTTGTAAATGCTGGGATATTTTGCTTTAAAAAAAATGATTTTTAAAATAGTTTTTAAAAAATAATTAAACCACAAAATGTTTTTAAAATTACCTTTTTTTTCCTTTTTTTTTTTTTTTTTCTGGGAGACAATTTTGTTTACTGCATGGTTTTAAACTTTGGCTTATTTTTGTCATCACTACCATTCCAGACAACAGCAACAACAAAAAGTACAAGTTTTTCAGAGGGTGGCAAAATTCCTTGCCTGCATTAGTGGATAAAAATGTGTTTTGTTCTTCAAGTGTGTGGTAAAGATCAATTCATGTCCTTACAAGTGCAGTGACTTTTTTAACAGCCTAATGACAGGTGATGGATTCACTGAGCTTTGCTTGTGACCTACCTCTATCAGTTTTGGTATTTTGACATCTTTTTTCTCTGGTTCAGATGAAGTTGTCATACTCAGAAGAAGGTGAGTGTGAGTAGAAAGAACTCTTTTGTGAAGACTTTTCCAGATTTCATAAATTTTGAGGAGAACAACTATGGGGTTTTCTTATCCAGTTTAAGTCTTAAGTAGGAAGTGAGAGGGCACCTGCCAGAGTCTTTGCCTTGTATCGAAGTGGGGAGCACGTCACCCACAACAGCCACATCTAGAGAAGGGAGAAGCAGCAGGCACAGTGAAGGATGGTCCAAAGATTAACACAAGGTACCGAGCCAAAGATTATATATTAATTTCAGAGACCTCTCACCAGTTAATTTGGATAGCATCTTTTGACTTTCAGATGCTCGGTGATGAAACAGACTTTGGGGGGTTCCTCCCTATTCCCAGACTGTTTAGGTCAAAAATAACGATAGTGCAAGCTAGGCCAAATTCATGGCTTATCTCAGCAAAGTCAGCACAAGAAACTGGCGAATATTCCAAAGCTGATTTCCTTTATGTTGAGAAAAGCTGATAGTTGTTCTATGTCCACATTTGTATGTTTGAACTTAGTCGTATTTATTTTCTCCTTATTCTTTGACACTACGGCAAGTTTATTTTTTCTCATAATTTTATATTGAGCTTTAGAGGGAAAAAATATATCTGCAAACAAGCCCACAAAGCCCAACCATCAGTTCTAATAAACATTTTGTAAATTCACACATAACCATGCCATTTTTAAGGTCCTCAAAAATCTTTAGTTGCTACTACCGTCTGGTGTTTTCTTGGTTTTCCTAAATGGAGTATATAATAGTATCTTGTTCCTTAGGATCATTATGCCCAATAATATGGTGGCATGAATGTAATAAATCAGCTTAAAGAGTATTTCACCATTGTTTTCAGGGATAAACAAAAAATGCCTGGATGTAAACTTATTACATGGCTCCTGCAAGGTAATCTTACTAGTCAATAAGCTGTAATATTAAATGTATTGTAAGGCTGAGTGGTTTTCCTTTTTTGGCATTTTTCCATTCTTCCCATTCACAGCAGTGTGTATTTTGGTGATAATTACAAGGTCAAATTCTGTTATAATCCTCAGTTTTTACTTGCTCATAATTTTTTCATTAAAAATTTAGTAAGTGCCTGAGATTTTGCTCAGAGCCTGTATTATTGCTAGTTTGAGGGAGTACAACCTAATAGTTTGAAGTTCAAGCACACAGGAAAACACAAAAGTTACATGGCAATCTGAATACACTGCTTCCATGTTTATTTATAACAAAAACTTGGAAAATTGAAATTGAACAGAAGACAATTCAGTAAAACATGCAGGTTCTTTTAAACTGAAACATAGGTTCAGAATGGAATGCTTTTTCTCACAAGATTTTGAGCATAAGTAGGGAATTGCTCAGTTTAAAATGGCTTAGTATCTGCTGAAAAAGACTAAGAGGTGCTTTGAATGGTTGCATCATTATTTAATCCTAATATAGTCCTTTCGTAGGTTTGAAAAATCCTAGAAAAATTAGCATCAATGAACTGCCAAGTTATGTTCTGTAGTTAATGGAAAATACAAATATAATGGAAAATTACAATTCTGGTGTACAGGTCATCAATGTAACCTTTCAAGGTATTACACCCTTTTTAATATAGACATTCCTTAGCAATGGTTCCTTGTTTCAACTTCTCCCTCCTTCTGTAAGGAATCCAGCACTGGTCACTTTTCAGTATACAATCTCTTCTGAAGGTTTTGGAAACAGAACTGGAAACTGGATGGTGGGCATTTTCTTGCTGCTTGCATATATGCCATCTCTCAAGTGAAATGATAACATTTTCGCTGAGTATTCAGGTGTTGCACATTTGCATGATGATATTTCTCAGTTGTTTTATTTTGGTCCTGATAATATGAATTATTGGTATTTCATGTATGGGAGATGTTACTAAGGTGTATTTTGTGTAAGAAGGTCTGTTCAGTTATTCATTTGTCAAAAAGAAGAGTAAGTCTTCATATTGTATGCCTAAAGCTTGGTTTGCTAGTTAGTGGAGCTTGCACATTCACATTTTTGCTGATGTTACTAATTCTGTCAAGTTATAGAGCCAGCATGCAATCGACCTTTATAAACTGAGTCATAAACTTTTATTCTGTTCCCAGTTGTGGCTTACCACAACACAGACCCCTCCAGGGCAGCAAGCATTCCCCTTCATGCCCTACCCTGGGGTGTCTGTTACCTCCAGATAGAGGTAAGAGAAGGCCCAAGGACATTGTCAGGCATATATATCAGGAGGGAGAAGATGATTTCTTCATCCTATGTCAAATAAAAGGTTAGTGCACCATCACTGTGCTCTGCCTTCCTTTCAAAGAGACTTTTGATGCTAATTCCTACTTGATACCATGTCGTCTAGGCAAACCCCTTGGAGCAAGACCAGAGCAGGGAAATAGGAGAAAAGAGCAGAAAATGGTATTTGTTGTTTTCTTCTCACCTCCCTGCTGGCTATTTACACACTTCTTAGCGGAGAGAGCACTACAGTGCTCTCTGCTAGGTCACAGATCTCAAGGTCAGGTTGCAAAAGGCAGTTCAGCAACACTTCTCAGCAGCCAGGCTTTAATACTCATCAAGAACAGAACATGACGGCATCAGCCCAGGATATTAGTGAGTGTACCAATTCTGGGCAACTGAGTTTCATAATTGTCCACAGTGAAATGAAGTGAGACCCTAAGACCAGGAAAAATCTTCTCTATCACTTCAATTTCACTGCTGCCTCTTTCACAGATGAAAAAAAGACCCTTTTTGAGGATGAAAGAACAGCTCAAATTCTGCAGTCAACCTGTGCTTCTGCTGAAGTCACTGTAAGGGTGACAGCTGCAGTAATGAATTTCAGTATGAAGATTATATAAACATCCTCCCATTCCTCAAAGATCTGACCAAGACTGTCATGTATTTCACACAGGCTTCTTTCAGACATCAAGTAGCAACTTCTTTCGGTCATTAGTGGCCTGGACTGATTTTGAAATGTTGAGTAGTCCTAAAGGTTACAAAATCATCATCAGCTGGATCCGAGCAGCTACTTCAATGCCTCCCAGTTCAAGTACTATATGCAGAAAGGTATCCTGACCTTTAGGTTTTTAATAACACTACTTTGTGATTGTAGGAAGGGTTCAAGGACAAAGAAACTGTCAGGTGTGGAAGGGGATTGATTCAGGCACCTCTTGCGGAAGCTCAATCCACATATGGGACCTGATGGGCTGCACCCAAGGATGTTGTCATTCTGAGGTTGCTCACTATCATCTCTGAAAGGTCATGGAGACTGGGAAGGTCTTCCATGACCACAGAAAGGCAGATGATGCACCCATCTTCAGAAAGGACAACCTAGCAACCTACCAAACAATGATGGAGTGAGCAATCTTAGCAGAAATTTCTGGGCATGTGATGTGTGGGCAGGTGGTGGTGATTGGGAGCAGCCAGATGGATTTACAAAAGTAATTATCTCTTGTGATGAGGTGACTTCATCTCTCAATGAGGGGAAAGCAGACACTGTGGTCTACCTTGAGTTTAGCAAGGCTTTCCATGCCTCTCACAGAATCCTTGTATCCAGTTTTAGATGGTCCACTCTAGCTTGGCAAAAAAATAACTGAATCACTAGTCAGAAGAGCTTATGCTGTGTCCAGAGGCTGGTTACAGTGTTCCTTGTGGGTCTGTCTGGTCTGATACCTTTATCAATGACTTGAAGGAAGAGATAGGATGCAGTACTGTCATTATACTTAATGGAGGGTAGGATTGATATACTGGAGATCAGACCTGCCGTTCAGAGGGATTTACACTTGCCAGAGGACTAGGCCAACAGGAACATCATGAAATTCAGTCAGGACAAATAGAGAGTTCTTTACTTCAGATGGACTGACCCCCAGGGCTTGGTTAGCACCTCTGCTAAAAAGGACATGGGAGGCTTGGGGCAGGCTGAACAGGAGTCAGTGGTAAACTCTGGCACCAGTGAAAGTGCATCAGACTGTATCAACAGGAGAGCAGATGGCAGATCAAGGGAATTGATTACTCTGTTTTACTCAGCACTCATTAGACCACAGCTGGCATAGTGGGTCCTGTCTTCAGTCTCCCAGTACATGAAAGCTGCTGATGAATTTGAACTCCATTGGAGGGTCAGCAGGATGGCTGGAGGTTGAAGCACGAGAATTGTGAGGAGAGGCTGAAGCACTGGAGTTTATTCAGCCTATGGAAGAGAACAGCAATTTTCCAGTTTCCTAAGAGGAGGTTACTGAGAAGACAGGGCTGGGCTCTCTGCCAAAGAATGAGAGATGAAGGCTATAAATGAACAGGGGAGGTGCTGGCTAGATAGAAGGGGGGGAAAAAAAAAAAAAAGACACTTTGGGAATAATTAGGTAGTGGAACAGATTACCCAAAGGGGTTGTGCAGTCCCCACATGGGGAATTTAAAGACCTGACTGCACAATGACATAAGCAACCTGGGACCCCCCCAAAGTCCCTTCCACTCTGAATTATTTTATGGTAGCTCTCAGGATTTTCCTCCCTGTAACACAGTTCCTATCAGTCTATGTATTTGAAGTCTGTGTATATGCTGCTATTCATCCCACAGACCAGGAAAACTACATAAAAGGTTGCCCCCTGAGTTTTAACTAAACAAGATCTAAGACTATTTGAGAAAGAACAACACTAGACAGGATGAGACAATTATTTTTTTTTATTGTTTTAATACGAGTGAATAGATTAAGAGATCTGAAATGTTGTAAAGCAATATACATACTGAATAAATAATATGCACAGGAGAGTCATGTCTACATTATAACACTGGCTAGTATTCAGAATACTTCAAATAAATCCAGTGACATTGGATAAAGTCCATAAAAATGCTATCCTGTCTTCCCTTGTATGAAATTGTTCAAGTATAAAAAAAATCCAATACAGTGTAAAATATTAAATTCCATTTCGGTCAAGAATAAAAATTGCAAGTATTGTAGTTTCACAGGACAATGTAAAGCAGCATTTTCTAGCAAAGGGAAAAATAGTCAGTCTACGTACAGATGAGTGAGAAAACGGCACTAATGTATTTGAGAGGTCTACATGAATTAACTAGTAGAGGGGAAAAAGAATAAACTAGCAATGTTTTATGTAAAAACCTAAAAAAGTGTTAATTTAAGAGTACCCTCATACAGTGCACATACTGAAATTAAATAAATCCAAGTCAACATCCTTAGTTAATTAGGTTAATATTTAATATGCTACATCTAAGCCTACTAAATAATTTATACCATGAGATGAATACATAATTTTACAGTGTCACATCTAAAGTCGCTTTCTTTAGAGCGCAGCATAGTAAAACTTTCAAAATAAATATTTCTTTTTAAATAGCATAACAATTAAGGCACAGTATAAATCACATACCATTAACCCTTCAAGAACTGCAGTCTTGGTAACAAAAAGTTGCCTTGTGTACTGTATGTTTGCTAATAAATATTTTAAATACAATCCTGAAATAGATATTAAAATTGTACAAATGGTTTCAGAAAAGAAAATTCCCTTACAACAGTTCTTAAAGGTTTTAATTCTTTAGGCTTCTTCCTGCCTTTATTCACAAGTTACGAATAGATGCAATAAACAGAAAGAGAAGGCTGTTGTAGTAAAAGGGCTGATCCTATTTTAGAATCAGAATAGCTGACACCAGCAGTTAAAGTTTCCCAAAAGTGAAACGGGATGGGGCGAGGGATTAGGATGTGACAAGCTCATCACATGAGCACGAGTGATGTGTTCTGTCCAGAACTGTCTGTGTTATTGATTGTCTCTACAGCTGTTGCACCCCTTACTTCCACATCACTTGCTCCATAGTTCCACTCATCCAGAGGACAGAGAAGAAAATAACTTTGGTGCCTGTCCGCCATCTTACTATCCGGCCATCTTCCTTGGGTTGTTCGATGCCCGTGAGTGAGACAGTGAGAAGGTACTGTCTCACGAAGACAACTTTTGAAAGCTAGAAAGGACAATCAGTGCTTTAAGTTCGTTTCCTCTTAAAATGGATAGAGATTACGTATTGCTGACTCAGTTTTTTCCCTGGTTCAAACTTTTCAAATACCATTTTCTTACTTATAAAAGGCAGTTTTGCTTCCCTGATACTGTAAAGAGTACACCTTTGCTTTTTTTTTTGGTTCTTGTTTGTTTGTTTGAAAATATGAAGTCCCATTGCTACTCCTGCCACTCTTCCATGACGGTACAGTATTCTTCCCCCCCATTTTCTTCTGCCTTGATACTCGAAACTAGACATGCCGCACTACCCCTCCCCTCTAACAACATGATTTGGATGCATACTGTATGAAGACAGTGGAATAAAAAATTCTTTAGTTTCCCAATAGCATCGCTTTCCTTAAAGCTCCTTTCGTTAACATCAATTGTCTCTGTTAAACTACTTATACTGGAAGGCTGGAGAGAGGAAGAGAAAGAGCGAGCTTCCTTCAGGAGTCCATCTGCTATTGCATGCGGTCTGTCTGCAGCTGTTGGGGCTGGTACTGGCCGAAAGCCGCGGCGGCTGCCGCGGCGGTCCCGGGCGCTGCCGCGGTGATGGGCTGCTGCACCGCGTAGCCGTAGCCCCCCGCTGCCACGTATCCAGCAGCGGCAGCCGGAGAGGCGGCGTACGGGTACTGCTCATAGGCGGCCGCGGCGGCCGAGTACTGGGCGTACGCAGCTCCGGTGTAGTCGATGTAGGGCGTAGTGGAAGCAGCGGCCGCTGCAGGCTGGACGTGGGGAATTACCACTCCGGGCTGCACAAAAGCCTGTGGATAGACATAGTGAGCGGGTATCCTGTTGAAAGATGGGAGAGGGAGTTGAAGTTGGTACGCGAGTCAGCGCCTAAGCGTCATATCCATACTCCGAACTAAAACAAACTCAATTTAGTTGTTGTTATGTGCATAGGGTTGCCACAATAACTAGACTCAATGGGCCAGCTGTCAGCTCGCTGGCCCGAAGAGATGCATCGCTCCAAAGCACAGCATTATAGCTGAGTTGAATCAGTGTGTTCAGTGTTGCTTTAGGATAGTATCTTTAATGCCATGACCGTCTTCAGAAGGGCCAGCATCACTGAAGTCAGTTTTAGGACAACTCTGAAGAACTAAGCTTGACTATTTCATCTGGAAAATTACAGTTCTTGTTTTTCAAATCACCTGTAAGTCATTTTTATTACCCTTCTTCTCTCTTAACTACTTGACCCTCAGTAAAATTATTTCCCGCAATGCTTTTATTAGTAGTAACTGAGCAGTTCGACAGTATCACTATAACAAGTTTGACAATAGCCAATAAGGCAACAAAATGGTTGAACCCTGACTTTATGTAAAGACTTTCCAGGGAGCAGGGGAGTGTATTGTGGCAACCCTACTTAAGTTGCTATGCAGACTCAGCACACATTAATTTCTCTGCAACCTCAGTCACCCTTATTAAAAATAAGAAAAAAAAACCAACACAGGCGACAAAGGAGTTTAAATAGAGTTCACAAGTGTGGTAAACACAGCAAGAATCACACTTTCCAAACGAACGATAGTGCAGCTCACTCCGTCACAAGAGGGAAGCTACCACTGAGGGGAAGCTACTTAGATGCTATTAAAATCCATAACAGTGACTCCTAAGTACATGTGCATCACACTTTTATAAAAGTTTGTAAGGACACAAGGGTCAAACCTGTTTGATTATCAGGTCACTGATGTCCTGTTTTGTGCCAGCTTGTTTATTTCTATGCAAGACATACAGCATAGAGTTTTTTGGGAGGTGGGCATAAGATTAAGTCTAAATAGATCTGGTGCTTAACAAAAGCAAAAAACCCACAAATTAACAGCTTAAGAAATAACCATTCTGAACAGATCCATACACAATTTCCCATCTTCTTCACAAAACTCGCTTCCTTGTCGTGTTTACTTAGCCCTTCGGTTTTGAAAATTGGTCATATTATCATCTTAGCACACAAATCTACATACAAGTTAATCTCATAGCTGTATTTTACCATATAATATGATTTAAAAACATATATATACTCAATGTAATTCTCATTTTACATTCATAACCCTGTCTTGCATCTGGATTTCTGGAAAAGTCTTTCATATATATATCTCCTTTCCAGCCAGTGAATCATTATAAATCCACGATAAACCGCTTGTGCAGATTTACTACTATTTCATTCTGAACTTTACCTTAAGAGACAACTCTAAACACTGCACCAACATTTTAGCACAGATGCAAATCGTGATGGTAAAAACTGTCCTCTTTTCTCCAAATTCCAGATCCAATTGAAAGAGTTTGTTGGGGGTTTTTTTGTTTCATTTATAAAATAACTTTGAGATGTACTTAAATGGTCAAAAAGGAAACATTTCAATCAGAAGGGACACTGTCAACTGGAATCATAGCAAAACATAGTTTAAAATAAGCTTTAGAACAGCTTAGTTTTCTTTTTAAGAAAAAAAGAGCTCAGTTGATTGTATAAGAATATTAGCAGATAGAAATGTTCAGCTGTCGTGTTTAAGACACGAACACCACAATCATGAAAACCCAACACGTCAATGAAATAATTTTCCTACTGTGTGGAGAAATAGGGAAAAAAAAAAAAACAAACCACCCAAGCAAAAAAGAGTGATAAATAGGGAGGGATTGGGAAGGGAAAGAAAACATAAAACAAAAACGTAAGTTGGGTTTTTAACACTCACCTAATTTATGAAGTGATTAGCCAGAAGTGCATTTGAAGCATAGTTAAGCTGGCTCTGTGCATTTAAATACACATCATTACCTCAGCTCTCCATAGAAAATGGACGAGCATAAACTAGCACTTTGTATTGGTCACCAACCAAGTACAATCCCAATAAAAATAACACCATATTTTTTAAGTATTCAGGAAAGAGATATAAAAACGAATTTGAGGTCACCAAGAGCTTCTTCTGCACCACATCAAAGGAATCTTTACATACAGCACTTATGAAAGAGAGTAATTCTAACGGAAGAGACCGTAAGCAAGCTTATCAGGCTGTTTGTGTTGACTTGAAATGACATTACTAAGATTTTCTGAAGACATTAGGACACTCTGCCACATCCATGAACAAGACAGAAAGATACATGTGCTTCCACTTAAACTCTTGTGACTTGTTTTATTTAAGCCAAGAAACTAACAGGTGGTGAAGTTATGAAACATTATCTGTTTGCCACATCTTACTCTACAATAAACATAAACCCTGTGCAGGCTCCTCTCCACCATGCCATTTCACACATGATGATTGACAGCATAAGCTGCAGTGGGGCTATTTTTGATCATCTGTCATGCTGCAACTGTTTTGAGTCGAGTAAAATGGCTTTATATGGCCAAAGTAAATTTCTACCTACTGCAGAGGCCAGGACATGAAGATCTCAGCCATTCAGAACACAACTGCTTTTCATGCTCTGCCAGGTCAAAAGCTGAAAAAGCAATTCTCAGTAACACTGGAAATCCTTAGTATCTTTAATTTTAAATAAAAAGCTGCTGCTTTCCTTTCGAGAGTACTAGTGTGGGAAATGCACGATTTAAGCTCTCTTTCCTGGCAGTAGTTTTTATTTTTGAATGTCTATTTACTGTTTTACACACTTTTGCAATAAAACAAAAAAGGGAACTTAAATGTTTAACTTTAGCAGTAACTGTAGCTTTGAGATACTCAAAATTCAATGACACATACCCCTGCCACGTGCCTTAAGACCTTCATTGTTGTTATAACAGGTAACTAAGACCTCAAAAATAATCCTATAAGCAATAATAAAGTGAATGCTAATTGTTTCAAGGGAAAGAAGGGACTTTTTAGACTAATGCAGAGAGCTGTGAAATACAGAAATTCAGCAGTAGTAGCATATCTTTGACTCACAGCATTATATTCTTGTGAAAGTATATATTTAACTTTGAACAAAATGTTTTGCTCTGGCCCTGGCATGGCATTGTCTGGTTTTGAAGGCATAATTAAGGACTAGATTTTCACCAACAAACAGCTTTCTGTTTAACAAAAATAGATTACATAAACATTAACATATACAAGACTCTTTCTACGTTTCCTTTTATCTGATAACCATAAGGAGGACATAGCAGGCTAACTTCTGACTGTTCCAGCTTCATTCCCTCATTTCAGGTTATCCCAATTCTAGTATTACACGAGTTGTTTGATCACAAACTCAGAGGGGGCTTCTTCTCTCTTAAAAAAGGCAGAGTTGCCTAACTCTTGGAAGGTAATATCAAGCAGGTAGCATCAGCTAACCATTTGATAATTAACTGAGTAACTTTGGATTTAACTCTGGCCTCACTGAAAAGAGTGGGAATGTTTTCATTTTGATCAGAATACAAGTTTTAGACAGGAAGGAAAGGAACAGAAAATCTCTACAAAAGTTATGTCCTACACCAATACCTCTGTATAACCCCAAATTTTCCCACAAATATGAAAATAGAAATTCCATAAGCAAACCAAGAAAAGCTATCTTAGGAAGCAAAGTCATCTTCCCCCTCCATAAATTCCTGTTGAATTCAGAGATAATATTTTAATAAACAATCCTGAAAACAAAGCTGTATAAATAACCAGTCCCGTGATCAAACAGCTTTATGAAACACACCAACAGTAAGATAGATGCTAAATGCAAAAAGCAGGAAGAAATGTTATTTGGTGGATAACCTGATCTTTGCAGCACTGAATAAAGAAAAATTCCCTGTATTTTCAAAGTGCATCATGCATTGAAGCTAATCTAGTTTCTCTCTCCCTCCACCACAATAATATTGTGCTTAAGTCAGAATATTGAACTTCTGCATCTTCTCAGTAAAAGCAACGGAACGTAATCTAATTATTTTCAGTTTTCTGTTTGATAGGTGGGAAACCATACGTTGTGCATGCCCCGTCCCAGGATGTGTTCAAGGCCTGGCCAGATGGAGCGACATGGTCTAGTGAAAGGTGTCCCTGTCCATGGCAGGGGGCTTGGAACTAAATGATCTTTAAGGTCCATTCCAACCCAGGCCATTCTGTGATTCTACAGCCCTGCTGTCCATACCAAAATACGGCAGTGCCTTGCCAGTTTGCACTCTGTTAGGAAAAAAAACAACAAAACAAAATGCAACCACAAAACATTTGAAGCTTTTGTGTATGGATTAGCAGAGTATTGATAGGGAATCATCACTACAACCGATTTTACGCAGCATTCAGGTGACCATGTATTTCAGTGCAACCCATGTAGAAAGCTCTAAGAGTGGACTCTTAACAGAGTAAGCACTGAAACATCCCCTCTTACTGTCAAGGAATATAGTGAATGAAAATGTTCATTCATCTCAGTGGATGCTGGTTTTAATCTGAACTACATACTTTAGAAAAGGTACAGGTCAGTGGAAATTCTGAGGAGGAAGCAGGATTAGTAATCTCCGTTGTTTGCACGTCATAAAAGAAAGGCAAGAGCCAAGGATCAAAAATGACCAATTTCATATATTCATGACCCTGCGACCAACATTTCTCCAGATTTATGTCCAGTGCATTAGAAATAAAACCCTATTCATTCTGCTGGAAGGATTTCCCTGGCCTGCACATGGTTTACATGATCTGTTGTTGGCTCTGGGTAAGGAAAGCAAGAAACGAGTCCTACATTTGCACAGTCCTTTAAGCAAGGGATTGCCACAGGTCCTCCATTTCTATTGTGCTCAGCAAATACTCGGTCTCTCCACAGCTGATCCCTGTGCAATCCACTTGTTCCTCTTTGCAACAAGTGCTTTAACTGCTCTGGAGATGAGGCATTCTGCCTCCTGCCTACCTTAGCACAGGCATCCTAAACTGATCATGGCACATGCACTGTCATCTCCTCATACTTCTAAGAAGTGAGCAAAATATAGTAGAGGATACTCATGAGAAGGAAAAAAAAAAGACAAAGTTTGTTACAGTCTCCCCACTCGCAGAAGAATCAACACTTTTTTAATCAACACGCTATTAAAATTACATAAAGTGTATAAGAAAACTTTTTCCTGTTGTTTTCTTTCAGGATAGGAACTGGTTCCTACCATTTTGACAAGTCAAACTATGGAGAAGCTATTGGTGCTTAATAACGGATAGGTAAGGTAATCTAAAGCTACTCTAATCAAATAAACATTAGTGACATAGTTTCCCTACTTTATTGTTAGCTTACTCATTAATTAGCAAAATGCACTATTTTGCAATGGGTTTCTCAGTCAGTGTGCATTAGTGAAGTGACACTCTATGGAAAGCTTAACGCAGACTTCACCTCCTAATTGTGTGCCTATAAGAAGCAAGAGTTAGATCTACTTGGGAATAGTACATTCAAGTACAGGAGAAATGTGCTATGTATTAAAGAAGGATTGAAGGAAAAAAACCTCAAATTAGAAAGCCCAAATGGACGCACATCGTTAATAGGGAGCTCCACACCCCTCCCAAGAACAAACCCCCCCAAAAATTATGAACATGCAAGCAATACGTTGATTTACTTAAAAATCAAGAAGTCACACAATTTAGCACTCACTACAAAATACGGTTAAAAAAAGTCACAGGCTACAGCTTGAAAGCAAGGAAAAAAAAAGGCCCTTTGCTCCCCATGGCAAAGTCACTCCTCAACAACAAAACCAAAAAAGACAACCCCCCCCCCCAAAAAAAAACACTTTCACTACAGCTCTTTCAAATAAATAAAAGCACACAGTTTAGCTATCAACACCACTTCATTACTGTAATAAATAAAAAAAAGCACACGGAGGTCTATTGACTATATGAAGAAAAACATACATGCATCGTTAATCACCATTTTAGCTTGTTTGTGTTTGAGTCTACTGGTTACAGAGTTTAATTCCAAACAGAACTATTCCACCTCTTATCATCATATCCTTCTGATCAGTTATCTTAACTGTAAACGATCCCTGTCAGATTAGAAAGAGATAAATAACATTGAGTCAAGCTGAAAAAAGAGAAATGGGGCACAGCAATCTTGCATCAAGTCATACCTCCTTGTTTTATCATAGAGTCACATGGGACTGGACTGCTTAGTCGGAAGGGCCACATCCCACACAACTTGACTCAGCTGCGGCATTTAGAACATGACCGACAAGGTGAGCGCATTTATGGGTACACATTTATAAATCTGAGAACTTCAGCACTGCTGGCCACTTTTAAGGATGCTACTGCAAGAGGCCTTCAACGATCATACTTTTTCTTTCCCTTTTTTTTAAAAAAAAAAAAAAAAATCTTTTTCCTCCCCTGTTTGAGGTCCCGTTGAACAGACTTACCCGAAAGGCCTCTGTATGAGAGCCGGATGAAGCTGCTGGACACCAAAGGCAAAACCTACCAACAAAAACACATCACATTCTCTGTATGGGTGTTCTTTTGGCCATTTATTTATGCTATATACATATGCACATACACAAAAATGCAGAGTAAGAGCCTTCATTAACAGCCTCCAGGAATAACGTCTGAAAGGCTGTAGAACCAAAAAATCAGAGAGCAAAATGCATCAGTCCACACACACACATACACACACACACACAGAACTTAAACCAGTAAAGTGCACACTTTCCTAGAGATGTTTAGGAGAACAACTTTTTCTATACAAGCACAGGTTTTCATTCACTTTTCACTTTGTGCCTCATTCCGGTCCCTAACTTTAACCTATGAAGGATTATGTGGTATTCCTATTCATTAATCTATTTGTGTACTTTCTACAGACTTTAAATTTGAGCTATCTCTGCTCATGAGATGCATGGGGTAGGGGGGTGGGTGTCAAATCCCAACTTCTGTTCTTCAAACACCCAAGCATAAACCCTGTCTTTCCTTGGCGGGCACTTAAATTACTCAGACAAGTGTTCCTCAGGCTAAACACGGGGGAACTCAGAGCAGCTTCCTTTAGAGCACAAATGTGCCCACACTCCACACTTGTCTCGCTCTTGCTGCAAAGCAGCAGTCTGGGGAGAGCTAGGACATCAGATTGGCTCAGATGTGGTCTTAGGAAGAGCCTTTTCATTTTAAAGTCTGCATAATAGCTCCCATCTGTTTGAAGAGTTTGCATTAAGATACTGTTTGTATTAATAAGACCGCACACATTGGAAGCGATTCATTCCTAGGCCAATCTTACCCTGCAACGATACTGTAAATGGTCAGCGCCACCACATTCCCAGCAGCAGGAATAACCAATGAAGTGTCTGAGATGTGGAAGTCTTCCTGGGGAACTGCAGATACTTTATCTCTGATTGCTTTTGGTTTTTAAATAAGGCACATGTACAAAATAGCCAAAAAGTTAATACATGCTGCATTTAAAAGTCCAAACCAAAGCGCGCTGAACTGTGCCCGTTACTTCAGAAACGTGGAGGGCAGCACTACCTTTCGTAAAGTTTTACTCTTCAGAAACCTGAGGCACGGAGAGAAAAGCCATTCGGGGCCGCTTCCTCACCTGGCTGCATTATCCGCGGCTTGGCACCCAGGTACGCCAGGTTCACGTTGGCTTTCCTGCCATCGATGATGGGGTTGGGGTCCTTACAAGCCCTTTCGGCAGCCGCTCTGTCAGCCATGGTG
>NW_020955790.1:337627-393894 GCF_003031625.1 Empidonax traillii
GGACGCCCGGCACCCTCTCCCGCCCCCCCTCACCGAGCTCTTACAGCGTCCCTCATGGAAGTTTCCCCGCGATGCCCCCGCCGCCGCCCACCTGCCCCCGCCGCCCCCCGCCCCGCTCCGCGCCCCGGCACTTACAAAGCCGTATCCCCGGGACTTGCCCGTCTGCCGGTCGGTGATGACCACCGCCTCCTCGATGTCCCCGAAGACCTCGAAGTACTTGCGCAGGCTGGAGTCGGTGGTGTGGTAGGGCAAGCCCCCGACGAAGATCTTGGTGTAAGTGGTGTCCTTCTGCGTCGTGTGCATCTTCCGCCCGGCCCTGCGCGCCGCGCCGCGATCTGCACCCACGCGTGGCCGCCGGGGCGTGCGGGTCCTGGGCGGCGAGACCCGCTTCCAGACTCAGCCCCGCGCTTTTTCGCCTTTTTATTAATTTTTTTTCCTCCTCTCTTTCCCCGCCCCCCCCGTTTTCCCCCCGCCACCCAGCTACAATGCAATTCCCTTTTGCCTTTGCAGACCCAGCTTCTTCCTCCTCCTTCACGAGCGGAGCCCCGCAGCCTCCGGCGGTTTTGAGGTAGGTACCGGCGAAAGGAGGAGGGGAGGCCGGGCAGCAGCCAGCCTGGCGGCCGTAGCGCTGGAAACGAGCAGAAGCAGCAGCTGGAAGAGGAGCGCAGGGCCTGGGCTCTAACAACTGAGTGGCCTCCCCCCCCTAAAAGCCACCGGGTCGGGCACTCTCGGTTCCTCCTCCTCCTCCTCTTCGCAGGGGCGGGGACGGCGGCGGGGCGGACCCCGCGCTCGGCCGCGGCGCAGCCGGGGCTGACACACAGCTGTTGGCAACAGCTGGATGCCCCCCGAGCGGCGGCAGCCGGCCCTCGGGGCCGCCGGGCCAAGGGGCTGCCTCAGGGGTGCCCCGCGGGGAGAGGCTCGGTGCCCTCCCAGGCAGGTTTGCTGCAAACAGCAAGTGCCAGCAGGCAGAGTCCGGTGAGGTCAGCGCTGCCCGGCCGGCCGGGGAGCCCGCGGACAGAGCTGGCTCACTGGTGGCTGGCGGTCCTCTAAAGCTTCGATCCCTCCCCAAAGGCTTGTGGTCAAACCCCTGCCACCCTCACTTACCTGGCTCTCCAGGCTAGCAAAGCTACGGTGCTGCAACACTTCCATGACTATTGCGGTCGTGGTGGTGCTGGTGGTGCTGGTGGTCGTGGGACTTGCTGTTGGTGTGGTCACAAGGTGAAAAAAGAAATGGTAAAGCTGCTTCCCTTGTTTTTCTCTTCTCTTGCTGCCTCTGCCCAATGCTGGGACTGGAAAGGACAAAGGGGAACAAAAAGAAAGGAATGTCTGTGTGGCATGAAGAGGCAGAGGACTGTGGGAGTTTGGGGGGAAGGGAGACTCACAAGGAAACAGAAAGGATGGGAGGAAGGTTAAATATTGGGGAAAACAGATGTGCATACATGTATAGACTTCTAAACCATTCCTTTCGGTTCCAAAGTCTTGATAAGTACTGATGTCTCTTTTTCCTCTTTCTCCTTCTTCCTCTGCATGTTAGACTTTTCTCTGTGAAGTCCCTTTCTCCCTCAGGAGAAAGAGAAATGCATCAGTTGCAGAAGGGACTTCTGCAAAGCTCCTCAGCCCCTCCAGTGCCAAACATCAACCAGACTGTCAACAGTTAGCCCTAAACTTAGGTCTTGCCTTGACCCATATCTAACCTTAGCTCCATTTGATTTTTTCATCAGTCATTGTCCTAGTCCTAATGGCCTGTTCAATACTAGGCCATGCTATCACTAAACCCTACTTGATCCTTCAGGCTCTCCAGGCTAAATTTGGTTTAATATGTTAGGACTAACTCAGATGAAGTCTAGCAAACCTAGCAGGATGAGACATAGGTTGCTTTTCAGCTGAAATTATGACAAACCCTTAACCTTGACCTGAATCCAGTTAGGTCAGCTAACTCTGTCACATAAATTCTCCCATCATGGCTCTCATGTTGGTCTGGAACGTTGTGTTAAACCTGACACTCCAGCCACTTCTGTTCCAAGGGCTAATCGTAACCTTAAACCCTGGCCCAGTGACCTGAACTTAAATAAGAGCCCAACTAAAGGTGTCAGTGCTCAGCAGAGCCCTGCAGCATGCAGCCTGCTTAGGAGTGCGCTTACCTTCTCAGACCCTTATGGACCTGAAAGATGAACTTCACCTAAAACCAACCATAGTCCATCCCATCACATTTCTTGCTCCCTTGCTGTGTCCAGCACTCCTGCGTGCCCTGTGGCATCTGCAGGAAGGCTGAATTAGCCTGGTTTTGTGGGCCTTACACAAACTCCTGTATTAAGGCCAGAAGAGCAACACTTGGCTATCCCAGGACTAATGGCAGGTTTATTTAGGAGTTCATCTTTTTCAGCACAAGTGGAAGACTGATGACTTTGACAGACCTAAACCCTAGTCTTTTGGTCTAACAGCAACAGCAGGTCTTCCAGGACCCAGAAACAAAACCTAACTTTCCACATCTATGTCCCAATGAAGGACAAACTTCTGGCATGTAGGTAGGGTTCATCATGCAGTCCTTGCTTGTACTGCTATGAATCAAAGTATCTACAGTACAGTTTTCAACCTACTCTGACAGGCTAAGAGGTCTTTCTACCTAAAACCAGAATTAACCCTGGCCATTAACAGATCAAAATATATCCTGTAAGCTATGCTACAACCATTCTACTACTGTATTAACATCATCAATTTATTATGGCGATCCCAGTGAAATTCAGGAATAAATACAGTTCTCCAGCTCATTTATTCCTCTAACCCAACTATATCACTAGCACTATCACAAGAAGAGAACCCCTACTATTGAAGAATAACCCCCCAAAACTCAGTTTTACCTTTCATCCCTGCTAGCATCAGACCTTCTGCTGCTTTGACGGTCCTGATAGAATCTAGGGTACAATTTTCCAGCCTTAGGATTCCTAAGAATTCTGATCTAAATCCCAGAGAAGCGATACCTTGCTATTCTGCAACTAGCTCTATTCCATTCAGTCCACCGTCAACACAAGCCTTTATTTTTGCATGGCATAACCTATTCAAAAACAAACACAGGTCTCCAGCTCTTGGATGGATATCTATATCTAATGACCAGTTGGGGCTGATTTGTTACTGCCAGCACCAGCCTATATATTACTTCAGCAGCCCGCAACAATAAAAATATTTTCCAACTGTATCTCAGTCTTAATCATCACTTTAGGTTTGCCCAAGGAGAGGTGACCTCTACGATGATGAAATTAATTAAAGACCATTTGACCACTTCAGTGTTCAGGAGTATATTCTAAACTTCTCTCGTATACTATATGTTAACTCCGGATCTTGGCCTAGTCTTAACCCAAAAGAGGTGACCACAAATACCCCAGGGGAGTAGTTCTTTCAGATTACACCCATTTTGGATATGTTCTGACCTCATTAAGGCTTGTGTCTTTGTGCTAGGGCTAGGGTTCAAGACTGTACAGCATTTATTGTGCTGGAGGGAGGTCAGTGGACAACTTCACCAATGTCATTTTCCCAATTGCTTGAGATAATATGTATTTTTTGTATCAGCATATATGTATCAGCAAGATTAGTTACTGCTAGGGATCTGGTTATGGCTTTGGAATGTGAGTGTGGAAGAAAGAAATGTATTCCTATATGCTGCAAATTTTGCAGTAGTGATGCCACTGGTGAGAGTGTGGCAGTTCAGGAAGGTAGTGAGAACATGTGGAAAGAGGAGTGTAGAGGTAAGGGCATTCCTTGGAGAGATGTGAAACTGAGGTTCCTAAACCCCTGAAAATTTGGAAACTGAACCAGTGTCAGCCATGTTCTGATAAGTACCACAAAGAATAGACCACTGTAAAACCTGAGAGCAGCATTGGTCCTGTAGGCAGCTATTTTGGCATTTTTAGGATCTCAGTTTTGAATCAAAGTAGAATGCAGGTGCTGCTCAACTCTTTTATATTGCTGTGAGTCTCTCCTAGGTATGGAGTTATTGTTGCTGAAGGCTATTGTTGCTGACAATTACCTTCTATGTAATTTTAATGGTTTTAAAATATATATCTGAAGCCATACATTAAAAAGTGGTCTAATGTTTCCTTTGGAACCTTGTAACCCGGCTTAATGGGAGGAACTCCAAAAAACTATCAGTTACAATTAATTGTTTTTTACTCAGAGATTTTGTGTTTTTGCTGTTGAGGTAAGATAGAATAAACAGCTCTCCAGTTTACCAAATGTTACCACTTACTGGTATCAGAGTAACTGTAATATCATGCTTTTTATTTATTTATGAGCACCATATGCCAGTCATGTCGGAAACCAATGGATGGAATGTGTTCATTCATTAGGTTTCTGAAAACAACAAAGAACCCTGATTGTATTGCACACCAGTCATTCTTGCTAATGCTTTATTTCAGTAAATAAGAGTGGTCTTCAGAACATTCAGTACACCATCAGCTATACACAGCTGGAATTCCTCTCTATGTATACATGCACATATACCTACACACACATTTTATTTGCTAACACTATCACTAGAATGCCTGGGGCCCCTAAAACTCCATGATTATTTAGGTAGGGCTAAAAATAAAAGTAATTATTTTTCTGTTGACCTTAGTAAGACCATCATTTTGGTCAGCGAGACGTTTCTGCTGAAATTCCATAATGCCATAGCTCTGTGAAAGCATTTGGCTAATAACATTAGGCACGGCTTTGTCTGCTAATCTGCGCACTTCTACCAACCACATCCCATTACAGAGGGGAGCAGAATGTCTAACCTCTGCTCTGCTCAGTGTATGTTACATGGGCGATAGTTTGACTTTGTTTAGGGAAGCATAAAGTACAGTAGTAGGTAGTGCACTCATGTTCCAACAGATCACAGTGTGAGAACCTTGGAAACGTCATCATCATCTCACTCTTCTTGTTGATGCACAATATTTATCTATGATTAGTTCTTGAATTGGGAATTTCTGCTAAAAGTTTCCTAACTGGGGAAGCTTCCACGACCTCCTTCCTGATAGTGTCCCCATTATAACAGATTTCATCACAGGATTTTTTTGCCCTGAAACCTATTAATATTACCATATTCCAAAGTGCCTTTTCTTATAGTATCTGAGCTCCAAGCTGCATGATCTTCAACTACGGTAACCTCCTTATTACCAATTAAATCACCAAATGTAGACCACCAAGAGTAGTTTCTGATGGGAATATTCTTGCCTCTAAAGGGCAGTGGAAGAGGTGATGCAGAATTTCAGTGATTCAGCAAACTAAATTCAAAGCTTGTGAAACTATAGATTTAAGACACATTGCCTATATAGAGGAAAACAACAGACATGTCAGGTGAAGCAGGGGTGAAGGGTAAGTGTACCCACAAGGCTGAATGCGTCCATAAAGGTTACAATGAGCACATGATGTTGGTAGGGGAACACATGAAAAAGGTGTGGTAGGAAAAAAAAGCCGAGTGAAAGGGTTTATGAATACCAATCATGAGTGCTTTACTGAATAGTGCTGCCCAGTGCTAGAACAGGTCAGAAGGTAGAATGAGCCTAGTGCCTGGCATGAACTGGGGTTGTCCTATGATGCTGTAGCGGAGGGAATGCTGATGCCAAAGGCTGAACTTGCCAAATCACAAAGCTGCAACACCCACCCCGTGACACACTCAGAGTCAGAACAATGATTCTTAATGTTGACAGCAAGCAAGGCAGTTGTGCAGGGGAAGGAATATATGCAGATATGCACAATGTCTGAAGCTTAGAAACTGTAGTGTGAAACACCAGCCTCTCATACTTACCTGTCCTGGTCACAAGCAACTGAGACAGAGATCTAACACACTTGCAAAATCCCATCGGTGTTGTTCTGTGTGGCTTAACAGCTCGAATGGCTGTCTGCTAAGCACACTCCTGTGCATCTTCAAAATGTTGTACACCCACCCCCACTGTGATACTGATGGGAAAACCAGTGCTCAGAGCTGTCTGCTGAGGCATATGTATGCATAGCCTGGGCTGATACAACCACGTAACACATCGTTTGCTTGTATTTTGTGTGCAAAACAAGAAGTCCTGGTATGAAGAATATTGTTGAGAAAAAAAATTATCAACTAGTCTAAATTTGTGGAGCACGGCTAAAAGCAAAGAAACTAAAACAAGTTGAATGAAGGTACGTCTGGCCTGCAGTTAAATAAGCAGGGGGAAAAGAAAAGGAAACAGAAATATTGGGATGCTGGTGAAAGACAGAGACACTAAACCCTAATCAGTTATTATTACAAGAGATTAAAGTGACAGTTGACAAGCTGTATGCTAGATATTAGCCTCATTGAACAGTGCACACCTGTTAGTAGAAGTAGGTGAAAAGAAAAAGAAAAGAAAAGAAAAGAAAAGAAAAGAAAAGAAAAGAAAAGAAAAGAAAAGAAAAGAAAAGAAAAGAAAAGAAAAGAAAAGAAAAGAAAAGAAAAGAAAAGAAAAGAAAAGAAAAGAAAAGAAAGGAAAAGAGAAAAAGAAAAAAATGTGGATAGGTGGATACAAATGCAGAGAAGAGCTCATTCAAACACACTTCAGCCCCTTAGTCCCTAGTGAGAAGCTACCTCTCAGATGAATACCGTAGTATTGCAGCTCTGGATTCAGGAATTGCCTTGTCAGTGGCCTCTTGCACTCTCAGCCCTGCAGAGGAGTGACTCGCGCTTTCCTGTAAGAGAGCTGGAAGGTTCTAATTTATGTCCAGAAGATACCACATCCTCATTTGACAAATTCAACCCAACCCTTTTTTTTTTTTTTTAAAGGACTTAGCTCTTCTTGTACTGCTTATTCTGGGGAAACTGAGTTTGCGAGAAAATTTGCTTCCATCTCATTGCTGAAGCAGTTAAAGCAGAGTCCAAAACATTCTCTTGACTACTTTTTCATTAAGAGAAAAAGGGAGGTTTCTGTGTTCCTCAGCTCTCACCCAGGGATATATCTGCTAATCACAGTGTGAGCAGAGAAGAGGGAGAACTGCTCCACAGAACTGTCCCCTCCTTTCCCTTGAAGGTATCAGGGGCACAATGGTATGTTGAGGAAGAGCTGGATGAACTAAAATCGTGCTCCATCTTTTTCACACAGTGTCTTTTGCTAGGGATGTGGAGGAGTTCTTCATGCTGGGACTTAGTCAGACTTCCTTTGCAAGGGCTGAAGAGAGCATTTAAGGAGGGAAGATGGACTTTAGCCAGAGGTCATCCCATTTATGTGCTGTCCTGTCTCTGGATAGACAGTATATAGCCAGTCTTATCTGTAATGTGCTTGTGAGTTGTGTTGTAGGAGTATGTGTCTTGTTTACTAGTTCAATCGTTTTCTGATCCAAAGATATCATATGTTGCTGTCAAGTATTTTTAGTCTGAGCTTCTTAATATCCAGTTTACTTTGCAGTCTTGGTTTCTTCAACTAAAAATAGCTCCACGACAACAATAACTTTCAGGTGGTTCCACTCGCTGGATTAGACACGATTTGTTAAAAAAAGTAGCAGCATGTGATTGTTGCACGGTGCTTTCATTCCAGAAGGATCTTGAAGAGATTTACTAGCCTGCACTGAGTCTTACCACCTGCTGCTGTGGTACAGCAAGTGCTCCTCTGTGACACAGCATTCCTCTTCTGCAAGGACTGTCAGAGGACATTATCTTTGCTGGTTCAGAGAGTTTTTCTTGTGTCTGGTTTTTTATTTTGTTTTGTTGTTTGGGTTTTTTTCCTGCCCTTTTCTTTTAATTTTATTTTTTGGTAGGTAAAATGAGGTAAGTTAGAATTTGACCCAAACAGTAAACTTCCATTTGAGAAAGATCGTGGAGGTTTTCTTCACACCCCTCCAAAAGGTCAGGATCTGTGTAGTATGATCGCTTGGTAAGGTGACACCTGCAGGTATACAGCACTTCTCCCATCTTCCTGTGATACCCGAACAGAAGTGACTCAGAAGGGAGGAGCTCTGTCTGCACTGAATCACCAGTGCTTTCTATATTTGTTCTACGAATTTAAAAGCCAAAATCTGTTAAAAATTGTGTTTAACCTGTAAGATCCTAGCACTGAAGGCTACTGCTTCAGAACTATGCCGCAGGTTGGGGTTTTTTTTGTTTTGTTTTGCAATACAAGTGGAAGTTTGAGCATGTTACCGCTTGAACGGTGGGAGTTTCATCAGTCTAGCATCTACATACTCATTGCTGCAACCCAGTGAGGTAATGTGAGGTTTCTAAGCATTCTTATGGCTCTTATTGTCCTCAGTTGGAAAAGGCGTGACTTTTGCCTTTAAAAAGAAGTAAAAAAACCCAACCAACCAAACTCAGGCTTTGTCATGAGAATAAAAATAGTACTGTTTGGCTGGTTTGTCATGTTTGTCCCTTAGTCTTAAGTTTCACGGTTCATATAAGGTGTGAGTTTATAAAGTAGGACACAGAAGACATGTTGTGCTCTAATGCCTCCATTTTCACCTCTGGAAAGGACCTTTGCTAAGAAACTACAGCTGTGAGAGTGTTAACAGCGCTGTAGAAAACATATTGCATTGTCCTTTGATTAGCTACGTACAAGGATCAAACTGAATTTAATTCTACTGAAGAATTCTCATGGCTTTGAAAAACAGACCCTGTCAACGTGAAACAATCAAAAATTTGTACTAATTGCATATAAGGATCAGGTACAGTGCTTGGATTTCCTAAGTAACAAAATGTAGGCTAAATTTTCAGATGTAAGATAAGCATCCTGCCTACCCAATTAGCATTTATCAAGGTCTGTTAATTTTCACTGAGGTTTATTAAGTCTTTTTTAAAATTAGAGTCCAAGCAATAATTTCTCTGAGATTTGCTCATTTTACCAAGATCTGTTATGGAGAACAGCAAGGTGAGGCAAGCAAGAATCAGCCCACTTGCTGACCTGATCTTGCATGTTGCCTTTCCACTAGGAACTGCAAGTAGGTTGCCATGCACTGTTTCCCTAGGCAATTTGGGAAAAGGTGAGAATATTGGATCTGCTGCAGGAGAGTGTCTGGGACATTAGTAAGGTCTACGCAAAAATGATTTGCTGTCTGATTTGTACATATTCTGCCATTTGAATAAGCCTGGACTAAGCAGGATTGTCTCACTTCAAAGCACAATAGTCATTTAGGGGGCTAAAATGTGATATCTTTAAATCAGAATTAGGAGAAGAAATTGGACTCCTGCACATTGATGAACAGGATTTTGCTAGACTGGCTTGCTGTCTGCTGTCACACACAGAATGTCATGCATTCCATATTAAAAGCAGGTGTATGAAATGAAATAATGACACACCAAAATCTTCGTATTAAAGCGTTTTTTTTTTTAACCTCCCTGGGAAAATCCTTGGTTATTTCAGCCTATCAGCTATTTCCTTGGTACTTATTTTTCTTCTTTCATCTTTGAAACTCAATAAGGAAATAAAATACTAACATAAATAAATGAAGAAGAAGGTTTCTCAACACCAGTAAGCTAGACAAAAGAAACAGAACACTAGAGAATGTTTACTTATTCATGACATCTTCATGAATGCCATACTTTGGAGGGAATGGGAGATTTTTGTTCATGTTTGACTCTCAGGAGTGTTAATGGGTTTTATTAAAATGTGGTAGGGGGGCAGTTAGCTTGAGAAAAATAGACATCCTAAATGCAACCAGGTTAGAAGTTCATGTGAAATAGCAGGGAGTAAGAAGAATCATTTAAAGTTTATAATATATGCAGGGGGATGGAAAAATATTTTCATAGCCTTATTTAAGGGGAGGAAAGACTGCACAGTTGTGTGGTGGAAGTACATTTTGTTCTGGGGGATTTGTTCTTTTCTCCTACCTATTCTGTAACAGAGTCCTGTGTAAGTTTAGTAGTTTGGTCTGTGCTGTCATCCTAATAGGCATCTTTTTAAACATGTGAAAAAGCTCCTTGAAAATAACAAAATTCCTTCTAATGAATCGAGTCCATGCAGGAGTGTTTTCAAGATTTCAGAGTATCTCTGTGGTTCAGATACATCTCGCCTGTCTCTCTTTGGGGCTGTTTTGAGTTAGCATGTAGTACAGGGAGTTTTGGCTTGGGCTTTCTTTGTACTGCTGTGACCCTGGATGTGTCAGGAAAACAGTCCTAAAAGTGAAATTCAGTCATTATGCAACACTTTTCTCATCTGACTGACTGAGAAGCGACAGCGAAGCATGAGAAGACAGAAGCAGGCAAAAACAACACCCTGCATGGGAAAGGGTATAAATTAAAATTTCAGATCAGTCCTCAACACATGAAATTTGTCAGAGCCCCATTTTTGCAATATGCTGTGTAACTTCTCTTACCACAGAAGTTTAGGGTCTCAGCTTGTGTCTAGTCATCTTAAAGTCTGCAGTAGCAAAAACATACCTTTCCTCAAATCTCACTCAAGAATACAGTCAGTAGAGCCTGTTTGCTGTTTGTATGGTCTGTCTAATGTCATTTCAAGTCATCTGATAGCAGTTCTTATAACGCTGGCAGTTTCCAAGCAGTTAGGCAAATGAAGCTTAGAAGAATTCACATACATATATATATGTGTGTATATATATATATATATATATATATGGTCAGTGACACAATACAGAGCAATATATGGGCTTTTCGTTAAGTGTTTTTTTGATATAACTTTTTCTATCCCCAGGGCTCCTTTGCATTTATTTACATTTTCATTATTCTTTTTGAAACAGCATGTGCATTAGAAAACAAACGTCAGATAACTCTGCATTGCAGAGTTGTCACCCCATTTAACAAACAGCCATGTTGGGAGTGGGTGTGCCCTCTCAATGTAACCATAAAGCACCCCAGATTTTGTTAACTCCTTACTCATGCGCGAGGGGGACATGAAGTTATTCTTTAATACAGGACAAGCCTGGTAGCATTTAATTTTACTAGGAATATTTGCTTTAAAACACTGTATTAATAAAGAAGATAGTGTCATGCCAAAAATCCATCTGTAGGCTCCCAGAGCAGCCTGGGCTAATGGGCTGCTACTGCTGCTGTGGGTGCCAGTGTGGGTGAGAGGTCATTAGTTTCCTTTGCTCTCTTTGCTGTACCCAGAAGGTGACTTGTGCCAGGAGGGGATTGAAAGCTAAAGATCAGAGGGAGACTAGTCATGTCATCTCCAAGCACTTTGTGACTGATTCCCTAAATACCTTATTTCAGCTATAGCTCCTTTGCTAGTGTGAATTTCTTGCCTTGAAAAAGAGAAGGAAAAAAAAAACCCAAAGCTTGAAGGTCGGAGGCTGACGGAGCAGTTCCTTTGCTCCGGCATCTCCATATGGCTCCACTGCTGGTTTGGTTGTGTGCCTCTCTTAGATAAACAGATCTCTCTTCTCCAAAATATCACATGATAATTATAATAAATAAATAAATAAATAAATAAATAAATAAATAAATAAATAAATAAATAAATAAATAAATAAATAAATCTGCATTGGAGAGGGACCTCAGTCTAATACCTCACATCTATATCGGCACAGGTAACTGTGAAGTGACAACTTGAACATCAATATTAACAATCTAATGGTTGATGGAAGACCTGCAAGGTCAGGCACACTGCGAGTTACAAAGGCTGATTTCATACAGAGCCCTGATTTTTACATCTGTGTCTAAAAAAGGTGGCAGCTCCCACTGAAGCATCTCTCTTGACTGGGGCAATTGTAAGCATGTGTGCTTTTCTGCTTCTTGCCCCAGTGCTAACACAGATTTTTTCACAGCTGACAAGACAATGAACTAACTTTTCTAATAGTCATGGCGTGGAAAGGATTGGTTCTCTGTGCTGCAGAACTGTTTTCATGAAACTTGTACACTCTTAACTATCTCTGAGGACTGACCTCCTTTGCTGCATTTGGTTGGCACTGCTAATGGATTTGTTAGTCATTAAGGAAGGGAAAGAAATATCTGGACTGACCACATACCTTTGAGGCCACTGTTCAAAAAAAACCAAAAACAAAACAGGGAAGTAAAAACAGAGGGAAAATGTAGTACACCTGTCCTGGAAATGCCCTCATTTGGCAGTGGACAAGACTGGTGTGTGATGGTTCGGACTTGGCTCCCTGCCAAATGCCCAACCTCCCAGTAGCAGCCCCTCTCTTCCCCGCTTTCTACTTCCCCCAGGGCAAAGGAAAAAAACTATGCAAATTGAAGAACCCGAAAAAATCAAGCTAGTTATATAAAAAATTATATTTTATGTATATTACAGTTAAAATGCTGTGTACACAGCAAACGGGAATCCAAACACCCCCCGAAGGGATAGAGAAAGGAGAAAAAAGGACAAAAGGAAACAAAAAGGGACACTGAATAGATATGCGCAATCAAACCCCAGAACTAGTAAAATAACCAGTAAAACAAATCTCACCATGTCCCTTAGAAAGCAGGATTGGCAGACACTGCCAGCACTCTCCAAGCTTCCACGTGGCAGGTTAGGGGATGCTGCAGGCCTCAGCCTTAGATAAGCGAGACCAACGCAGGGACCCACTGTTCCCGAACTTCAGCGGAAGAGAAGAAGAACTAAGGCTTCTCCTCCCTTCTTATTTATACCACGATTTACGTAAAAATCGTATGGAATACTGGGAACACTGCGCCTTCCTTGGTTACAAACTGGTAACCAGGGAAGGCCTAGATTAAAACCACCACACTGGTGGTAGAAACTAATTTTAAAATGTTGGTTTACCTACTGAAAGAAAAAAAAATACTAAAAAAGAAAGCAAGCTCAGACAACCCCTTAGTATCCTTGAGCTCCACAAAGTGCAGACAAGCTCACATTAACCCTCTGAGATATCTACAACCCATCAAAGACTCAATCCACAAAGCACAGCATTTGCAAAACTCCAAGGAGGGTCATGTGGTCATGCTTGGCAAGTCCAGTGCTTATACACAGACATGACTTGGACATTTCCACCATGTACCACGTGTAGGGCCTAATTTCTGTGATTGACATGGCCAGGAGTATATTTTGCAGGTGGGGTCTGGCAAGGTGTCAGCATGTTTTATTTTCTATTTTTGCTTAGTGTGGACAAAAGGATCAGCCAGAACTGCCAAAACAGCAGGGTTTTTTGTGGCATCATTTTTTTTCTAGCCTTGCTTTCAGCTGATGGTGGTGGTAAAGGGGTCAGTTTAATATTTGAATTCAGAGTTGGAGCCCATGAAATTTCTCAGGGCAGCAGAAGCTTTCTCTGTACTTGGGAGGTAGGAGAGCAGTAGGAAGATGGGAAAACAATGGTTTTGCATTTCAAGTTCTTAATAATTTTTTAACTGGTGTAAAATACTATTGGAAAGGGAACTTGGTCTAAAATACTTGGACGTTACTTTTATTGTCTTACTTTGTATGTAGGAACATGTTTAATACAAACAAGCAAACAAGAAAAGCCTGACAACTTTTTGTAATTGTTGGGAACATTGTAAAGCCGCTGCTGACTGGAAGCAAAACTACATCCAGGAAATATTTGTTGCCATAGTGACCATATTGCGTTGATTCCTTTTTCTGCTGTACAATCTTATTTCATCAATTCAGATATTTATAAATAGCTTCCTGTGGGGCCAAAACTAGTGGCTGCAAAGTAAAGTTGCAAAGACTTTGGATGTGCAGCTCAGTATGGACAGATGGAGACCCACTTCAGCAAAGCAGTAAATGCGAGCACTCGGTTTTAAGCATTACATCTCATTCTGCAGAACTGTGTGTGTGCTTAAACTCACACGTGCTGAAATAGTATGCTGCAGCTGACAGCAGATAAAGAACATTTCTATTTTAAACTGTGTGGTTTGTTTTGATCTAACTTCCATAAACTTCACCAGAAATAAGTCCTTAAGTAGTTACACCATTAGTCATACTAAGGAGTGGCCATTTGCTTACTTGGCTGTTGCTGTGAGCATTAGAGAAAATACGGGCATATACACCTTTCATGGTTTCATGTTCCTTCCACTAATCCCCAGCCTCTGTGAGCCGTCCTCTGCAGCCCTTTTCTCCTTATTTTTGTTTCTACTAGTGCTAGGGAAATGGTTGAAACACATGCATTTTACAATTGCTTAAGTGTGCAGATTCACTATGCAGCATGTGTAATTTCCAATAGTTCGTGTCCCTTCAGAAGGAAATTCTTTTGAAAGCTTTATCATAGTCAGGTGCCAAAACTCTTGTAGATTCTCTTCATTTTTTGCTTAGAATATGAATTCCTCATCCTTTCACTCTGTCTTGTCCCAAGTATTAATTCTTCTCGTAAATGCAATCACATGGTCAGTTTGGAGGAGAAAGAGGAAAGAAGAAAAGGTTAAAAATTGACCATTCCTGCTGCTTTTCAGATGTTTTATCCCCTCCAGTAAAGCATGGCATATGCAGCTAGCTCCCTCCACATGTGGCACATCAGGGGGCATCAGCATGTAGTCCAGCAATAGGATAGCAAGGGAGAGGATAAGTGGAGGAGCAGAAAGGGAAAAGTCCAGAAGCAGCTTAAAAATTACACTGACACAAACTGCCATCTGCAAAGACAAATAATTAGAATTCAGACCATAGTTTGTATCAGGCATTTGACACCTTTCCTAGCCTTCTGCACACAGACTTTCCTAAAATACATTTGCATTGCAAATCTGTTTTTTTTTCTGCCTCAGAATACAGGTGACACCTCTGCAAAAAAAGTTGGGGTTTGGGTTTTTTTTAATGCTCAACTTCCCTGAGGTGCCAGTCTCACCTTTCCCCTCAGAAATTACATGGTCTTTGCTATTTTCTTAGGCTTAGACCTTAGACTCCAGGTACATCAGACTGCATATAAAGAGAGAACAAGATCTTCAGAATTCAGAATTTCACCTGCTCTGTGAATCCACAGGAAACAGTCAAGACATCCTGAGACTGTATCTAAAAGCATCCCATAGGAACACCTGTATCTGCAAGCATCCCTCTTGAAGCTGTGCCGCTGGACAGGAGCAAGGTGTCTTCCTGCAACACTTATTTTGGAATATTCATGAGTTAAGGAGGCCTGGTATCTACTTTCCTTACTGTGCCATGTGTGTCTGCGGGCAGCCTGCCCTCCGTTGTACCCTGCTGAAGTATTCTAGGATGTGTTGCTATAGCACTCTTCCAGGGAGGGGCTTTTCAGTGAGGAGCAGCAGTCTTCCCAGAGCTGGGGTCAGGGCTGGGCAAGGGGGAGTGCCAAAGGTCTCTGTGTCCTGGTCCTCCCGCCTTATGGGAACAGGAGCAACAGTGTCTCCCACAGCAGTAAGCTTTCTGGAATAATTATTTGGTAATTGTGAACTTTTCTGTTCGGCAATACCCACTCTAGTTTCCTCCCCGTACAGTCGCACTGAACTTTGTGGGGGATTGTTCAAATAAATAAGAAGTGTCTCAGATTTTAACCCTGTAAGTTCATGTTTTAGAGCAGTGATGTCACCTGAAATAGATGCTTTTGTTCTGATGCTGTATTTATCAGAGATTTGGAACTTTTACATCCCCAAACAATGCAAATAGTGTGGTAACAAAGAGCCCTCTTCTGTGCTTTTCATGACACCTCTGGGTAAGAAGGGCCATTTGTCAGGAGCTGAAACAGGCAAAATCAGATCAAGGAGTCAGGGACAGGCCTTCCTCTGCCTTGTCAAAACTAGAAAAGGGTATGCGGGAGAACCCCTCAGAGGAGGGCCCAGACAATCACAGGGGGATTAGTCTGTGCCATACTGTCCAAGGTAACCAGAGCTGAACCTGGCAGCAGGCAGCCCCATGAAGCTCCAGCGCTCTGTGTGCAGGGGGCTGTTGTCCATCAGCTCCAGCATGATCCTGCGCAGGCTGTTATCACAGCTGTTGGAAACTGTTATGTCAGTGTACCCTTTCGGTCTCTTCAGGAATAGAAGATGCTGTGCTCTTTTGGATTTTTTTAATGCCCTGCTTAGTCTGGATTACAAGTTAGTGAGACATTGATGATTTTAACTGTGTACTGTACAGGCCTATTCATTTGTACTCCTGGGACATGCTTTTTTTTTCTGGCAAACACTTCCATAGGAAGTCTATGCAGATAAGAGCTGGAATAACTTCTCTTTCATTACACCTTTATGTTATTCTTATGCTAAGCACTGCCATGTTATCACTGTATTCTTTTAAAAGAAACTTCTCCATATAAAATTTCTTTTCGGTAGCGTGTAATTTTTTTTCCCCGTTAATTTTGTAAGGGACAGTGTCAGTTTGGGTTTTACCTTTATAACAAATGCACTACAACTTGTTTCTGCTCTCAGACTTTCACAAATCCACTGTAATGCCAATTCTACAATCATATCCCCTGCTTTTCTACCCCTGCTGCTGTTTGATTTTCAGAAAGAAAGGGAGAAGCTAAATATTTATACAAGGGAAACTGCATTTACATAATAAATAAACAGAAAAAGCAGAGAAATAATCCCCCCCTCTGCTCTTTAAGTTTAGGTAACACCGCATGTAGGCTGTTTCAAAGAGAAGTTCTACCCTTGTGCCAGCTTTGGCAGACACCCCTTTAACTGTTTGTACTCCTTTTAGACTCCTTTGCATAAAAGAAAAACTCCCATTGTGTCTCAGAAATTCAATATGATATGGAAACCAGATAGGTTGGGTTGTTGTTTGTTTTTTTTTTTTAAATAAATGTCTTCTGCCCAACTTTAGTATGGCAAGGGAATTTGATTATCACTTGTTGACAGGTATGCAGGTCATGTCAAGTGTTTCTGACATGTCTATTTTAAGTTAAGCTACAATTTGTATTTTGATTATGGCAGAGTAAAAATACTTGGACAACAGATAGTCTTTGCCTGTGAATGAAAATTGGAATATGTAAGTTATGGTCAGACAGGCTTCTATTAGGGAGATGAGGCTTTGATTGGGTCACTGCCCAGATGTGCTAACTAAAACTAAAGAAAGAAACAAAACTCCATACCACCCTCCCTCCTGTTACTTTGAAAAACATGATTTCAGCAACACAGGAGAAATAACATGAAATCACTTGCGAAAGACAACTGGAGATTTTCCTCCTCCCCATTTTAGTCAAGTGATAAAGTATCCATCTCCTTCTGCTTAACCGTCTGTTTTATTCCACAAGCCTGCATTTCTGCAGCACTGCAAGATGTTTTAAGCGTTAAATACCCTGTGGGTCCTGGCTCCTTTGGCTCGCAGCAGTAACTAACTCGGTCAGAGCCAGCAGCTGAGACCCAGAACGAAGCTGGTGTGTGGTCAGGAGCAGGGATCCTAGCTGGCTTGCCGGCATGCTGAAATCAGTTGGCTCCCTTCATGCCTTTGGGACTTGGCAGCTACAGCATCACTGCACAACCCTCTGCAAGCCCCCAGGTCTGAAATAGGGGTTTTGTCTCTGTGTGGGGTCTGTAATGTTAGGAGCAAAATAGAGAGCCCAGTTAGAGGCCATTTATCTGTGCCCATATTTGAGGTCACGGGCTCGCCAGAAGTAGAGTCACGATTTGGTGAACAAGGGCACTAGGTTTGAGAGTAGTCCTCAGTAGGACAAAAGCATTGCTTTCCAAGCAGTTGTCACGTCAAGTCTGGAAGCAAAGAGTGTGTTGGTCACTATTCAGCTCTCTCCTTTTGGAAGCAGACTGGTTCTTGGAAGAAAAAAGTTGTCAGAGGATGTGAATGTTTCTGAAGACGAGGATGCTGAAATTTTGCTGGATTCAGTGTCTGTTTGGTCTTTATCCAGCTCTGAGCTCAAAGGCAACACTTGTGATAATACATTTTCTTCACCATAGAGACAAATGTACCTCCTGAGGGAAAAACAGTTGCTTTGACATTTCAGGCTGGGAAACCTGGCCTTGACACATGCGCAGGCCCTGATACATGGTGTCTTGGCTTCGCACGCTTACGGCTGTCTGGGAGGTTGGCACTGTCCCTGCTCAAAGGCAGTGGCATGCCAGCACCGCAGTGGTGAGGTCCCCAGCGGAGATGTTTGCACTGGGAAGGCAGCAGAGCATGGCAAATATCATCCCTGCCACAGGAGATGATGTTCTCTGCCTTAGCCGTGGCGTTGTGCACTTGCTCACGTGTGGTAACGTATTTACGTTAGCAAAAGCTCCGATGAGACGGGGGAAAAAGAAACGGAGCTTATGTTATGTTGTGGCTGCCAGCACTCACAAACTGCACCGTGGCAAGAAGCTGAGTGTAAGAATCAACTGTGTTTTCAGACTTCTTCTAGGAGCTGCAGTCTTGATTTGCAGAGCTGCCAAAGTCCCCACAGTACTCATACTTTCAGCTGGATGGGGGACTAGTTCTTAAAGAAATCTCTCCCAAGAGATTTAAAATCAAGCCCCCAGCTAGTAACAGTACTAAATATTAGTGAGGACTAGATAGAACAGAAAAAGCAGAGAAAAAGTAACTGGGCAGAGAGGTGGCTATGCTGGAGCATAAATCATTAATATGAGTGATAAAATGAAGCACCAGTAAGGGGAATGTTCCTATTCTGCAGTATTACTACTGTGGTTCTGCAGCCATAGTCACCATTTCATAACACTGGCTGGCCCAAGACTATGTAAAAACTCAACCCAAACAAATGTCCTCTTGGCTCAGTGAAGGTGATGGGGCTCTGATAGTTATGGAGAATTCAATACAGCCAGCTTTACTGCCTGTTTGTGCTTCTTCACCACTATAATTCTCCTTCAGCAGAATAAGGGCTTACTGACTAGCTGATTACAAAGCTGAGGTTATAGGCCCATAAAAACAGAGGACACTAAGAGATAATCTCCACATGTGACAGTAAGATGAGCAATCACATCCAAACACAAACCATGCCATTAGTATTACTTACTTTTAAAGCGCCATTATCCCCGCATTGTTCTCTCTCATTAACAATTAGTCATTCAGGCCCTTGAGAACTTTAATACAATAATCCCTACAAGCTCATCAAGCAAATCTCACACGGTCGCGATGTTCCATGCAAGATTTATAAGACGGAACTGGCTGGATGTGAATGTGGGAGTAACGGTCCATAAGCAAATGTGACATAAAAAGAAGTCAGCCAGGAAAGCAGCCTACTGAACTCAGAAAGGCTGCCTGTAGTGGAAGATGCTGTTATTTCAAAACAGCTCGCATCTTTTGGGGTGGAAAGGAGTAATTTTGTCATAGGAGAAAAAGTAACTGCATAATGTCCACGGTATTTACACACCGCTCAGTGAAAGTCAGTCCCTGGTTTTGAAATCATGTAGCTGTACACATTTTCTATTTGAATGCTGTGTCAGGAGAGCCTCTGCTCCTCTACTCCCTCCCCCTTCTTTTCCTTCTTTTCAGCAAAAAGAGACCTCACCAACAAAGAGAAAATAGATTGAAAGCTCTTGCATCCAGGCTCTTTCAAGCAAAGCTTGAGAGAGACTTTGGCACATAATGTCTCTAACATTATGTTCACTGCCCTTAGAAAGCAATAACCAAATGTATTCTGCTGGCAGTGAGCAAGTGCAGTGATTTCAACACAGATGAGAGAAGAGAGGACAAAGAAAGAATATGCTTAGAGCATCCCTTTCACTATGAACCTAGGGGCCAACTGGAGTGTTTACAAAGCTCTAAGGCCAGCCAGCAGGGAGTTGCAATAATCTAATTTTAATTATGTGACAAAAGCATGAAGAATCATTTCAAGGGCTAACAGAAGAAAATGGTTGCAGCCTGCCAATATTCCTTAGATGGTAAAAGAAGACAAGTTAACTCACAGAATTTAGTTGTTTCTCAAAAGACTAAATGGGATCTATCACAACTCCCAGCCTGTTGTTGTTAGAGAACAAATTTGTTGCCAGAGAAAGGCTTTAGATGTTAAAGAAAGTTCCCAAGAGGCATCTAGGCAGCACAATACCTATGCTCCTCTTATTAAATAAAAAATACACTCTACCAGCAAGAAAACAAAGTCCTATAATCACGTTAAACTGGCTAATACAGAATGCTGTGTATGCAACAGTCTGAGTGCTCCAGGATCCCGCTAATAAAACAGCTGTTTTGTTGTCCCAAAGCAAAGCACAGTTAATAAAAGGAAAGGAGAGGGAAGGGAGGGAGAGAGAAAGGGAAAGAGGAAGGAAAGAGAAAGGGAAAGGGGAAGGGGAGGGGGAAAGGAAAGGGAAAGGGCCCAAATCTTCCTGCTTTTCACACATCCCAGCACTTTGGCAGAAAAGGAATGTTGCCTCCTGACAATAGCAGAATAGAGTTCACAGCAGTGAGTCAAATAATTTTGATTCCACTGAGTCGATGGTCAAAGTGAAAATGTGGGGAACCAAGTGACATGTCATGCTATCATGCTATCATATAGATAAACCCATTGGTACTTATTTTAGGATTTTCTTTTTTTTTTTTTCTGGATGAAGACTGAATCCCAACTCTTAATACAAGATTATCCTTTATTTTATTTTTCAGTAATACTTTACGCTCTCCTGGCTCTCTTAATCTGCTGTTGCATAGGGATTTCGTGCTTCAGTTTTATTATTGCTTGAGACATCTCATAGTGAACAAAATTTCAGTCTTTTGCAAAGGAATTACTGGAAATACTGCATTTTTCAAGCAATTCACATTCAATAATTTAACAGTCACTGGGGCTTCATGGGAACTTTCACATAATGGCATAGCTTGTTTCAGAGCTTAGTGACACGCTTGAGCTATTCTCCTTGCCACTGCATCACTTCGATGACAGTGCTACATAGGATGCCAAAAAGCGCAGGTTGCCTGGTTTTGCTTCTGCTCTTCATTATTCCATTAAGTGAAGTAACATGCTGCTAAATAAGTGCATGGCTTTCAAGTTCAAGAAATGTTTTTAAATGTTAAAATCTGTAGTTAAAGTACCTCATCATAATTCAGAGCAATTGTCACTTGAAGTAGGAGCATACTGCAGTAATATGTATATGTAAGTAAATGCAGAGTATGGTGTGTGTAGTCACTGTTTTAGCATAGTTTTGATAACATCTGTGGTTTTGCAAGAGAGAGTGTATCGTGGAAATAAGATTTGTCTCCTGAATAGCCAGTGGAGAAGCAGGTGAAAGCGATATAATATTGATTGTGCATGTCCTCAGAATTAGTGTGGTTCTCTCCATAGAATCAATTACATCTCTTTATAGAGTAACTTTTTAATGAAAGCCTCTAAACAAATAAAAATGATGACTAATAAGGCATTATACATATCATTCTTAATAAACTAACAAACTTAAAACTTTTCTCTGCTAATATCCCATAATCTTCTCTTTAAAATGGTCTCAGTGATCCTCATTACTAAATTGAACCTCAGAGTAATTATTCACAGAAATACTGCCAGCAGATATTGTCATCTGCAAATTACTTTTCCCCATTATGTGACACTGGTGTTCTCGTTCTTGATCAATATTGTCATTCAGATTTGCATAACCTGTGGGCCTTTTCTGTCAATTTAGCCGCTCTTGCATGGGATTTCCTTCCCAAAAGCAAGTGCTTTTGGCTCAGGTTAATAGTGCCATTTTGCATTTCTCTGGAGTAAGATTTAATGTGTGATATCACCATTCCTTTGCTTATTTTCAGCCTTTCCCTGGCAGACATCTTGCATACACTTTGAAAACAAGGCTGCTGTCTGTCACATGTGAAACATGTACTGCCATCACACCTTGAATCAGGAGCAGCTTCAGGCACAGAAAAAGAAGGCAATCTCCTGTGCCCAGTAGTCTGTTCTCCTCAGTGACTGTACTACAGTACCTGTGCTGCAGGAGGAGGTGAGAATGAGCTATTTGACCACTCTGTGCTGTGTGAGCATCAATTCTTGTTACTGGTGACAGAAGGTGTCAGGGCAGGAAGGGGAACAAAGCACTTATTACTGTTGTGAGGGCTGGGAATGGCTCTTCCTTGCAGCCAAAGCCACTGATGCCTCTCCTGAGAGGTGCTACTGGGGCTACTGAGAGATGTAGCATGATGCTACACTGAGTTTGAAAATGCAAGTTAAATTGGTTTTGAAGCTAGATGACAACCATTAGCCTGCTGATACTTGAGTTCAGCAAAGTGCAAGTTTTACATGAGTAAATGAAACTTTTTTTGAGTCTTTCTAACCAAGCTGTTCCTGCCTCCTTGGAGCATACGCTAGGCATAAAGTCAGACTGATTAATTCTGGGCAAATCATTGGATGAACTTAGGAAGAATGTTAGAAAAGGGAAGAGTGGGGGGAGAATTTGGGGTTGTCATCAGCTTTCTGGTGATATAGATGTTTGTATAAAGGTTTATGACTAACTGCTGACATGAATAATTCTTCAAATATCTCTCAGGCAAACATTATATACTCTACACTTATTTTCTTAGTAATCTGGTGAGTGAAATCTGAAGTTTCTGGAAAACTGAAGCCATTTGCCATGAAACTAGCAGAATAGCATAGTTCTTGATAAATGGTCCAGATGGGGAAAAACAAGGAAGGGTGAGGCCTTAGAACAACTGTCATTTTCGAAACAGTACAGTTTAACCTTTCATTTTAGAAGTGACCCTCTTTCATTTTTACAATGAAGTTTAAAATGTAAGTTCTTGAAGCTAGATTGAATAACTCTGTATGCAACCCATAGGATTTTTTTTTCTCCTATTTGATGCAGAGCCTGAAGTGAAAAGTCCATTATTCAATCAGTTCCAAAGGGTGTGAGTTTCAGAAGCCAGAACAGGTTACTGAGATGGGAGAGCAGGGCAGAGTGAAGGGAGTGATAAGCTCAGCACTAGCTGTTGGTTGACATTACAAAGATTGTTTTTGTCAAGGGAAGGGATAAAAATATTCCCTCTCCTTTTCTATTTTCTGTTCTTTAAAGAAAGCTGAAGTTCACACTGGCATTCTCAAATTCTTAAAAGCTATACTTCAGCATTCCCCTCTCCCTCCAAGTTACCCTAAGAATCATGAGGTTGTTTCCTAACAATATGAGTTTGCCCCTCCAACAAGGTAACTTTTTCTCCTACTGGGAAAACGCCTGGAGCCCAAACCAGATGCCTTAAGAAAATTTCTCCCCTTTGGACACATAGTGAGTTTTCTAAAGTTAGGGATCCTTTCCATCACTGGAAATCTTCAACCACCAAGGAAGCCCAGAGTCTCTGTGATCTGTCAGCCGTGACAAAACTGTAGTGTTTCTGTAAGACAGACGAGGTGCAATGCATGACATAACAAGAATGGTCTTATTTTGACTGCTGGGATACTGTGGACTTAAGGGATTCCTAGTAAAAATCTTCCAGATGAATATATATTGTTTAAAACCATTAGACAAAGAAGTATATACGAACATCTAAGAATATATCTAAGAAAGTGCCCATTATTATCGTTATTATCAGCATTAATTGCACTGAATCCAAAATGCCATGTAATAACGCCTAACGTTCCTGCCCTACACAAGGTGCACCTGCATCTTCACAAAGCACTGACCCAGCATCAGCTTGTCAGCTCGGATTCCAAGCAGGCTATCTGGTAACTTCACGGATTGAATATAAGCAGGGAAAACAGTCAAGAAGTTTGCCCGCTGCTCCATCTAGTGCTTGTGTTCAGTATCCTATAGGACCGTGAAATATCTTTTTCTTTTGAAGGCTGATATCCCAGGAGAGGCACAGATATGCTAAGGAGCAGCTTAATTGCTTGAGAGCACTTGTAGTCCACTGAATTCCTCGCTCATGAGGGCTATCTATCAGAAAGTTTTCTCTTTACTGGCCTTTTTTTTTTTTTTGCCTGTCAGCCTGCTGTAGTGAACAAGTGTTCTCAAAGAATGACTCAATTGCCTTTGCAAAGGGGTGATCTTCCAGGAACTCTTATGGGAAAAGGAATATCGTAAAGCATGAGGCTTATTGACTGCTAGAGCTGGTGATAAAAAAACCCACTATTTCGTCAAGCAGACTGCGTACAGTTTAATGAATATTGTATTTAATATGACTGGTTTTTTAACTAAAATAGCTATTTCTACCAGGTAAGTATCAAATCATGGGAAAATTGTAAGCATTTTGGTAGTATATGCAAATGCATGTAATATAAAGGATAGAGGACAGAACGAACATTACACTGGTCAGAAATGTGAGAAAACCATCGTTTCAGACAGATTGTGTCCACTCTAGTAATTTAAAGTGTCAAGGAAGATTTCTGAGTCTGAACAAACTTGTTATGAGTTCAGTTGTCAGAACAGCCTCTGGTAGTTGTTACATTGGCCAGCTAGCACTTTCCCAACAGCTCCCAGGCACAATTCAGAAGATACTCTGGATTTAATAGGATATATGTTGGCGTTCCATACCACTTGACCCCAGGCATGTTTAATTTCCCACTGTAGAGGAAGTCACAGTGTAACACAGTGTGCTACTGAGAATCTTGATCCCTTGTAGTCCTAGCCTGAGACCTTTGGCTCTGTATTTCCAGCTGTAATAGCTCATGTTTCTAGTTCTAGGCGTCCAGGGAGTGTAACAGGAAAGGTAGCGGCTCTCACAATTAAGTGAAAGTACAACTTCAGGAGGAAGTTTTTAGTGTCAGCAGGACTTTCTACAATTTGCGGTTCTGCAGCAGGATCTTAATCATTTGATTTTTAAATATGACTCTAGTCTAAGCAGCTTTCAGAAATGCCATCACCAATAACCATCACCTTCCATATCACAAGCTGGCTTTAGTGTCTTCCAGAATATAAACAGACTCAAAATAATGCAAGCAGTCTTATCAGTATACTATAGTTGCCAGGCACTATGGAGTGCCACAGCACACTAAATATTCTCATGTGGAGGAGACAGAATTTTCCCAGTGCTGTCTTTGCAAATATTTTTCTGAAGTAGTTCATGTTTACCTTATTTGTTTTCTGTCCCCACTTTCCTCTCCTCCAAACCAATACAATTCTTATGCTAAAACTGCCAGACAGGAAGAATGGATCTAGCACCTGCCAGAGGTGTTCAAATATTAAAAATAAGAGATAGGCTGTTGTTAAACATAAAACCCAGAAAGAATGAGAGAAAACAGAGTATAAGGGGAGTGGAAAAGTGCTGGTAGAGGGCAAGTTTATTCTCCTCTTTACATGTCAGTCAGGTCTTTATTTCAGAACAAATCACAGAATAAAATCTCAGACAAAAGGGTTAATGGGGTAGCTGTGAGTGAGGGCACACAGGGGTCACACACCCGGGTAGGACATTCTGACTCAGCTCTGTCCTCACCCTCTCCAAGATAGTGTCAATCAGCTGGAAACTCATCTCCAGAGCTGGCTGCTTCATGGTAAGGAGAGCCTGGGACCAGAGCTTATGTATGGTATCTTTGCAGGAGGGCTCTGTTAGTATCCCTGACAAGATGTCTTTATCCTGTGCCTACCTAATCTGGAAGCTGACAGGAAAACACAGGGAATTCACTGCGCACTGAGTTCCTGTTGTGTGTGATTGATACTAGTTTTGCTTTGTAAAAGGTGCCTCTTTGTTTTATCAAATGCTTCATGTTTTGTTTTGGTTTGTTTTGTTTTTCAAAAGGAGGAGGAAAATATTTTTGTTACTACCATTTTGGGAGGAGCTGCACAGCGGAAACTTTTCTATCCTAAAGCATCCTGGTATCCAGCCCTCCCTCCTCATTAATCCCACCCTTTCCCTATGCCCTTTGCCCCTAAACCTTCCCCTGTGCATTAGGACCTGTGAGTCTTACACCAATGGGGATATTTTCAGTAGTTGCTTCCACACTCAGTGAAGTCGCATTTCAGTACTTACTGACTCTGCACTGGGAAAACATGGTTTCTCTTGATGTGCTCCCTGAAGTAAGAACTTACTGACTCCTCAAAGGAAACCAGCACTTTTGACAGCAGATGGAAAGCCCCTGAGTTGTTGTGAAATGCAAAATTAACACTGAAAAACAAAAGGAGGTTGAAGGCTTCTGGTTCAGTTTTTTTATTTACAGTCCCTCTATACCCTTAGTGCTAGAGTCAGTAATTAAACATAATGTTCTTTATATATATGAGGTCAGATGAGATTATTTATTGACCCTTCTTGGCATGAAGCTTCCTGAACTCATGCCAAAGCATCACATTGTGTAGCACAATTGCACCCCCACCATTCAGTAATTTGGCTTGGTCAGATGTACACTGACAGAGGCAGGCAGCTAAAGCAAAGCTTAAATAAAGCTCTAAGGACCGAATTCAGTTTCATCATTCTGGATAATATTAAAAGTGAGCACAGAGCAAGTTAGGAAACAGTGCAGATTCACAAGAGAGAGCTCCCAAGAGCTGCTGCAGTGAACTGGCTCAGCACTACAGGCTGTTTATAAAACAGAGACTTATGCAACATATAACCATTTGGATGTTGATTTCAAACACCTCAAAAGCAGAGACATCTCAATTCCTGCCAGTTACTCCTCTCTACTGAATTATTAGGGGCTTATTTGAGAGTGCTGCTCTTGGTCTAGATGTGTATTTTGTTTCTTCCCAAAGATGTAGGGCATAGTGATCAACCATGTCTTGCTTTTTGTGAGGAAAAATGTTTGTCCCAGAGACATTCTGGTGGTCCAGCAGCAAGGACTGATGTTTTAAATGGAACATTCCTCTTTGGTGTATAGAGAACTGCAGTGCAGCAAGGACAGGGGAAAGACTAGTGACTCCCCTGCATACTGGAGAGAAGGCAAACTAGGTCAGAAAGAACAATGTCAGAGGAATAGATGAATAAAACGAGGAAGGGAAGAGAAAGACACAAAATCAGATGTGAAAGGAGAAGAAAAACACAGATTCGTGAAGGGAGGAACTCTGACCATGTCCCACAGGGACCTCCAGCAGCACTTGTACTTGCCCAGGAACGAGCTTGATGGACAAACACCAGCATCAGACCCAGGAAAAGGGAGAGGACCCTGGCGTTCTCATCATCACAAGGTCCTTGCTACCACTTTTCCTTCAGACAGAGGCAAACACCCATCAGAGCAAAACCTGCCCCTGTTTCACGGATTGAATGTTTCTTGCCCTTCCCTTGAACTTTTCATCTCACCATTGCATGGAGCATTTCCCTTCAGTAGAGAAAAAGCTGGGAGGGGGTGGCTGGTATTGCTTCCTGTGGCAGAGTTGCCTTTGGAGCAAGAGAAAATTCAAAAGCAAAACTCATAGTACATGCATAATTTTACTTCCCTTGAACTTGCCTTTCTGTATTCTCAGAATTCTATTTTTTCCCCCTCTTTTTTCTTCCTAGTGACAGCATGAACGAATAGTTATTCACATCTTTCTTTTAGCTGAGTATCTTAGGAAACTGTCACTGAAAGGCACGGTGGCATAAATACTGCGCACACAGTATATTCTCCCAGTTCAAAAACTCGTAGGAAAAAAAAAAAAAAACAAACAGGAACAAACAAACACCTGACCTCCCCACTGGAAGTGCCAGGACAGGGAGCAGGGCCGGGGCCAGGAATGAGTTCCGCGGGGCAGGGTGACCTCTGCTGGGGCACCTTGTGCTGGAATTCCAGAGAAAATCACTGTGCAGGAGCAGCATGCAAGTTGCACCAAACCCCATGCTCAGAGGAGCTTGACTACGCGTTACATCACCCTGCACCGACCATTTCTTCATCATGTGAGTAGGAGGCTCCGAAAGTCCTTCTCACACACATTACCTGAGGTAAGGATTTGATGACTCTCACAAGGCATCTGTGGTTAGGACCAGAGACTGAAGAGCCATCCTCAAACAGCAAGGGCAGGAATCCTCTAGTCTGCATGTAAGCTGAGCACTGGTGATGGTGATACTTACCACGCTCAAATGTCTGTAGCTTTGACTCTGTTCAGCCAGTTGCTCTTTCAGTTTGAGTTCAGTTTCAGAAAGGGGCTGCCCTCTGGCGAAGCTCAAGGGAGCAAATTTAGGCAAACCACTCCTATGGAAACAGGTCCACGATGGTTGTGTCTGAGGAGGGCAAGTCCTGTTGGTCTGACCTACTGAGATGCTTCTACCTCCCCCCATCTCAGTCCTAGCATGGGAGAAAAAGCATCTTTGCCCCAGTCACCCTTGCCTAGACTAGTGTGTCTCTCTCCATTCATGACTAGCAGTGAGACATCAGCACTGACAAGGAGATTAGTGCGTTCTTGCTCAGTTGCTACAGTGCTGTGGGCTCCTACTGCCTACCTGTTGGCTTTTCGACACGTCACGTGACAGGTATTAGTGCAAACGTGGTGTGACACAAGTCCATGGTGCTTAGTCATGGGCGCTGCTGTGCTGTGCCCCGAGGTCTTTGGTAAGAGACCTACCAGTCAAACAGGAGAAAATTAAATACCTAAAGGAATTTTAAAACCAGACACCTGGCACCTGTTTGCTGTCCTACTTTTTTTTTGTGCAAGCAGTTAGCCGTGGCTAGGAGCCCTGCAGTCGTCAGCCGTATCTCAGTGTAATTTTATACCCAGGAATATTCACAATGGGCTGTTCCTTTGAACTCAGTTGAAAGAGCGAGCTGTTTCTTCGCTCAGAAATGTAGCTTTGCTCTCCCTGCTTAGCTATTCTCTTAAGCATCATGAGACAAGTCCAACATCCACTGAAGGTAATGGAAAGACGTGGATGGTTTTCAGTGGGAGTTAGATCAGTGTTCAGTTAAATACACAATTCAGTAAGGCAGGCTTTAACTGCCTCTCTTATTAATAACACAAAAATTAGTTTACTCAACTGAGAGATTGGGTCTTTATTTTTAAATGATTTCCAAATTCAGAACATATTTAAGCTGTGTGCCCAGCCAAGAGTTTGTATCTTCTATTGTAGGAAGAGGCTCAGAAACTTGCTGTGCCAAAAAGTACAAAAGAGTGGGTTTCAGCAGATCCTCCTAACAGAGGCAACAATTAAAGTTGTTGTGAACATTGTATAATGAGAAATGCATGCATTTCTTCTGAGATTGCCTTCCACTGCTTGCACGCAGTGTGCAGCCTCTTCCAACAAACATCCTAGAAAGATTCAGAATGTTCTTCCCACTGGTCCAGTGGTGTCAGGCAGGCAACAAAACAACCCCTTGACGAAGCACGCACCAGGGTACCTACCTTTCATACCCACCCTGCCCTGTCAAGTGGATGTGGAAAAGTTACCTGCTCTGGGCTTAAGCTCTTGGATGTGCGTGGGAGGAAGAATTGTGTGTTTCACTTCTGAATCGAGTCTGTGCCCTCCCCAGGTAAAGCTGACAAGCTAGACCCCTTGTCTTCTTAGTGACTTCTTAGCTTCATCTCAAATCTTTGATTCCAGGGCATTTTTCTGAGGTAGACTGCTATTAGTCTTACACTTGCAAAGGCCCTCTTGTTTCTTGTTACTTTTTTCAGGGTATCTTTGCTGCCTAGTTGATTTGAGATGCTGACAATCACAACTGACACACAGATGAGCCGGGCAGAACCACATGAGTGGTGCTGTTACAGAAAGGCACCTTTCCTGATGCTGGGCTTCTCACTCTGTGTCACAGGGTTTGTTGGGCTTTGTGCTGCAGGGAGCTGAGATTCTCACCCAAAAAACAGTGGAAGAAATGACACTGGCTGTAGACAGACCATCGTTTGTTCTTCTGGAACTATGGGAAGGTGCTGGGAGATTATTAGCACTTGAGTAACTTCACTGCAAGGGGAGGCAAATTATGCTAACTTGGTGGAACATCCTGTATGGAGATACATATAGATGCATGCATGCATACAACATTTCTTATTCCACACCTGGCCAGGTAGCCTTAGCTATAAGTACTTAAGAAACAAAATTCAGGGAACAGCTTGAGCTAGCTGTGTGGTGAGAATGTACCCACAGATCTCTCACTTCTCCTATTTGTCAGGCTGTTGGATAATTTTGAACCAACTGAGCAAAGTTTCTCTATTTCCTAAGATTTTTTTTTTTTTTTTGTTCTCGTTTTCCTATTTCTCTATTGTTCTTTCCCAGCAACAACAGGGTGATTTTTAGGTTTCCTTCTCTATTGCTAATAGAATTTTTTCACAAAACCTGCCAATTGGTGCAGGCCTGGAGGTAGGCCTGAAAAAATAGGCTCTTTTTGATGGGCTGCTTTTCTCAGCTACTCAGGTGGGATCCCAGCTGCTCAGGAAATGATGAGCTCTTGCTCCTCCCCTTAGTGATTTAATGCAAGTCTGTCAAGAGAAGAGACAGCAGGAAAGCTTTTTTTATTCCTAAGAGTGATAGTAGAACTGCCATGAGACTGTGAAAACAAGGGCTACCTTTTCATCTATTCTGCAGTGCCTGGTCTGTGATTTGAGAGAAGAGCAGTCCTGTGCTGCAGCTGAAATTCCTTGGCTTGGAAGGGGGAAAGGAAGAATGTGTCATCTGTGGCTGAAGGTAAGAAAGTAAAAAGCATGGGCAGGAGCAGAGGTGAGCACGCTGTGGGATTGATGAGAGAGGAAGGTGGGCAGAGCCAGTGGGGATGAAAGTGTTTAGAGATGGTTCAGAAGGTGGTGGCAGGGCTGATAGCAGCGAGACTGTGAATGGCACAATTGCTTTACTTGTTTTTTGAAGGAGCTGGCTGTAGTAAATGTTTTGAGCCGTCAGAGGTAGGGCTTGGAGGATTCCAAAATCAAGAGATTTACTGACCAGGCAGTATTACAGGCACATAACTGTAATAGAAACAGTCATCTCCTTCCAACCCCACATGCACTTTGTGTATCTCAGTTGTTTTCTCCATTGTAATTTTGGTACTTGTTCTGTCTTTCCCTCATATGCTCCATGCTTGTCAAATAGATGTTCTTGGGGCCTGTTGCCACCTTGCTGTCTGAAAGTTTCACCTCTTTGCCAGTCTCTCAGTGCAATAAGTTAAAATCCTTAGGGTCCCATCAGGTTCTTCTACTGCTCCAAATCCCTGCTTTTTCCCTTCTTTCTCCTGCTTTTGTGTCTTCTCTTGTGTATACAATGTCTTCCCAACCTTCTGCTCCCTAGGAAAAGGGAATCTTTTTGTGGAGCCATTAAAGAAGTTAACTAGATTTAATAATATAATATATTAAATTTGATAGAATCATGATAATATGTATGTTCTTGAACATAGTGAATGGCTTGTTACTAATTTGTCTCTTCTTGGTTCTTCTCATTTTTTGCTTCCAATTAGTGTGTAACAATTAAGATTAGATACCATTTTCCCAGGTGAGATAAGCAGCAACAAGACTCAGCTGTGCCCTGTGATAAACCACTCACTTACACTGTCAAAAAGACAGCTGTGGGGTACACAGCTGTTGTTCATCTTTGCAAGAGAGCTTAGATCTGATATTGATTCATTGGCACAGCTGTAAGTTATCAGGCTCAAGGACAGAGTCCTCAGTATAATTGTTTGTGGCTTCCACTGCAGTTACTTCCTTCAGCAGCAGCCCTGGCTCACCATCTAAAGGTAAGGACTGAGGGTGCTTGTACCTCCTTGACTTTCAAAACTTGTGCAGTCCTTTTCAGTTTGTTTCCTTGTGGTTTGGTGAGCAGTTTCTGGGGGAAAAAAAAAAATCTAATGTGTTGTGGCATTTTGTTCAGTTCCACTTCCTTAACCTAGAACAAAACCAGCAATGCTCTCTAATGAGGGATGATGTAGATATGTGTCAAGAACTTGCAGCAGTTCTTTCTGTCTTTCTGCCTAAATATGATCAGAAGGTTACTCCAGTTAGCACTGAATTTAGTTAATTCATTCTGGTGTCCGTGGAAGATGCATCTTTTGCTATAGGAACAAAAAAAGACTGGTCTAGAAGTTTCCTCTCTTATGAATATTTTTAGAGTAATCTTTCAGGCTTTCAGCAAAAATAAACCTGGACTCGCAACATCTATGACATGAATATAGGACCCACTGTACTGTAGTGAATCAGGTTTTGGTAGAAGGTTGTACATAAACTGTGTTACCTTGCTTTATAAAAAAATAAAGTATTTTCAAGTGATAAAGCAAACACTGGAAAAAATACACAGCAGAATTAGATGACCTGTTTCTTTGCTGCAACAGAAGTCTTCATGTTCTTCATTGTAAAATCACCTACTTCCTTGTTTCCAGCCTAGCTGGGGGTTTCTTCAGTGTCTTTTCCAGGGCATCTCCCTGTAGAGACATTAAAAGCTTTCAGCAGAGTACATCTTGTTGTTGGGGTGACACTTGCTGCTTGCCTTCTGCTTTTTTTTTTTTTTATGCATGGACCTGATGGACTGCGATACCACTGAAAGCCTAGAAATAATGATGTGCTAATAACCTCAGTGCTCACTCACGAGGGAGTGTTGTCTGCGGTGAGAATTCCCCTTTGCTGCTGAATGATGTGCCTGTGAAACTTGCAATGCTGCTGTACACCCAGCAGATGTGGGGACTTGGTAATGAGGTCCTAAGGATTTGGGGAAGTTACTTTTTTACTGCTGAAGAGATTTAAGAATGGTTTTGTTAAAGCTTGGTAATCATAATACTGCTGGCCTCTGCTGCATTCAAATGAGCAGCCCAATCCTAGAGCTCTGCTGCTGAGGGTAGCACTTAGTCCTGGAAAGATGTGGTGATTACGTGATTAGCCAGGAGGCTGAATTCTGCCATTTTCTGTGTGAGGTTTAGCAGTGTTAAACCCTCACCGAGGACCTGGGGTTGAAATAATCACTATCCTGTTACAAGTTTCCTGAGTTATCTGCTCCTCAGACTTTTATTGCCGTAAATAACTCTAGAAGTCAGGCCTCGCTGCCAGAAGTGTTAAGTGCTGCAAATAGTATAGAAGATGACTCACGTAGTGAGATGAAGGCGGAGCATGAATCAGTAGGAAGAAAACTGATATACAACAGAGACATTCTGAATACAGATGACACAAAATTTCTGAACAAAGCAATCTTCAATCATCATAAAAATGAATCAAAAGGGTTTTTTTTTTTTTTTCAGAAGAAAAACCCCCAAACTTCTGTTTAATGCAAAAGGCCATTGTAGTGAAAGCCCAGCATACTGACCAAGTTATTCCTTACCCAAGATAAACTGTGGAATGCTTAGGAAGAGAGGGATGGAAAATTCTTCCCAAAATGTCCAAACAAAGCAGAGTATTCAGCAAGCAGGTTGCTTTCCAGATTGTTCTGTGTCTATATAAGCTGAGAAAAGAACTTATCTTTGAGCTAAACAGTTTTTGGAGATCACTAGGCCCCACAGCATCACTGAACCCACAGTGAAAGCTAACAGCAATGGAAATAGGAAAACGCTAAAATAGCCTATCCATGTTCCTTGTAAATGATAACTCATGATGAGGAGGTAAAATTCCCAGAGACCATTCCATTTGAAAAGACAGCTTTTGGTCCTTTTGCTTACCCTCTGGCTCACACACAGAGGAGTGCCTGTAAAGGTAGACTTGGAAAAAAGGTACCTGATAGGTGACATCCTACAGCTGTTGGTGCGCTAATGAACTGAAGTGTCTGGTTTTGCCTATAATTCCACTCCTGCCACTTCTTGGGAGAAGGGATGTTTTAGAGTTTAATGTAACTCTTCAGGGGTGAGAATCAAACATTTTCACATTTGACATCAGCTATGATTCTACAGACATTAGGAAAAGGTTCCTCGTTGAGGGGGTGGTCAGGCACTTGAACAGGTACCCCAGGGAAGTGATTGCAGCACTAAGCCTGTCAGAGTTCAAGAATCATCTGAATGACACTAAGTCATATGGTTGGTTTAGTGTAACAAGGCATCCTAACCTGTACTGCTTAGAGTTCCTTTGTTTGCAATAAAGTAAGGGATGGTCAAAAGACTGAAGAATTCCAGCATAGCTGTTTCACAGGTAATGCTGTCAATGCTTGAGGGATGCAGATACTTACAGGGAGCAGAATTATGCACATGAAGCTCTAGCAAGGTTATCTTTATCTCCAGTATAATTGTAAAAATAATCTCAAACCCGGTTGTACTTGTCTTTAATAGTGTTATAAGGGCTGTGAGTTCATTTCTTCATTGAAGCTAGTGCTGGATTGAAACTTGGCATAAAGATATTCATGCTTATTCCTGGTCAATTCCAATATTTCAGGAGTGAATTTACCTGTGTGTTAATGCACAAAATCCAGAGCTGCACATTGTAACTTGCAATATGTCTTTTCTACAGCATCTGTGTTCAGTGCATTTAGTCTGTCTATCACAGATAATCTGCTGGATTTGAGCTTTAATGGAATAAATTGTTCTTTTGGGAGGTAGCACAGGCTGAGTTTTCTATTGCTGCTAAGGGAGAGCTAATAGTTAACAGCTAGTGACAGATTTATGCTTTCACTTGTAGACTACCCAGCAGTGGGCCCGGCTCAGATATAAAATATCACTTGGAAAAGCTGGCTTCCTTAACAAAAAGTATGAAGTTCATTTTTAAAAGCTGTACTGACAAAAAAGTGCCTTTGTCCTGTTGGGAGGATAGAAATTTTCTAAGGAGAAAAAGCACAGGATGAGTTTCCCTCAATAAAACAATCTGTGTAATTTAATACTAGGTAGCTTTTTAATACAATAGGAAAAAAAAAAAAGAGCAGACACTTGCCTATATTATGAAGGGGAAAAATACAAACCCATTCCTGCAGTATGCTACCTGGACTACCCAAATTTATTCACAGAGGGAATAATCCTCTTGGATACTCAAAAATCTGTTTGAAGGAAGTAAGTAAAAGCTATAGAGAAGCTGGAGACCCTCCATCCCCGTTTTCCAAAGTGCTGACAATAGGAAATGTGTTAGGCAGCACCAGTGACCACACTGTAAGGTGGCACTTGCTTGTTTAGTCCTTCTTATCACAGAATATGAAAGTTTCTGATTGATTTTTCAATAACATGAGTGGTTGAGGTTAGAGATGTGTGAATAGCTTGCCTCAGATGGAAAAGCTATTCAGAATCTTCCTTGGTTTGAGTTTGAGTTGTTCCTGTGCTCAAGCAGTGGTGGGATCATGCTTTGGACAACACATATTCATAAATGCATTAAATTTCTTACAGATGTCCTGAAAATCTTCTCCCTCTTGACTTCTGTACTTGAAACCTTATCTAGAAGAAGCATCTGATCTGTAACAGCAAAAGAATAAATTTGAGTTCAGAAGCCAAAATAAACCTCGGGTTATTATTCAGAATGAAAATGGACACTAGCTTCTTAGTCAAATATCAGGTTTATAATTTTTTTAAAATCAATTTTTTAACATTTTTTTAGTTTGAGATCAAATGTGAATTGTAGATTTCTCAGAATTGTGACTTTTGACATCTTTAAATTAAGTGTAATAATAAGCCCTGACAGCAGTATTTCTTCTATTTCATGGACCTGAGAACCAAGTTTGTGGTATGTAACTGCCAGTGAGTTTTTCAAAGAGCAAGTTCTTAGTACTGTTATCTCCTTTATTCCCATTTGAAACAAGCCCAGAAGCTGTAAACAACTGGAAACTATTGCTAGCATCTGTTGTATTAACACCCCTACAATGCAGTTCTCCGTTTTTTAACAACTTGCTTTGTGTGTGTGGAAGTTGAATCTCAAACTGCTCACAGCATGATCAGAGCTGTATCAGGGGGTCTTGTTTCATATAATGACACTTACCTTGTTCTCATATGCTTCTCCAGTTCTGGCAGTGGTACTTTGGCTCTTAATTATTCCCTGCATCCTCAACTGTTCAAGAATATCTGATTATTTTTGCCTCTCTGTTTCCTCTAAGGGTGATGATTTACTGATGATCTTGCTGGTCAACAGTGTGCCTTCAAAAGATGAAAATGTTAAAACTTAATACTTGCAGAGCACTTGGCATTCAAACAAAGCTTCATGGTGTATTCCCAATGCCAGAGTTTTTATTTAAGAGGTTGCATGCTGAGACTGTCCAGTAGAAAAGGCCTTCTGGAGGCTCTATTACCTGCTTGAACTTTGCAGTAAGCTTTTTAGTCGCTTGGAAAATTGTTCAGGCACCTCATCCAGTTTCTCACTGCAGTCAGTCACACGCAGAGGGCACATTCAGGAAAGCATGGGAGCATATGCTGAAGACTTACGAAGCCCATTTTTGAGCAACTTCCCGAGGAAAGTCCATAGGAAACTCTCGATAATTTGAATTGTTAAGGGTTCTGTGATCTGGTTGGAGAAATCCAGGCTGGGATGGGATAGCACAAGCCTACTAGTGAGCCATATTGTAAAGATCACTGCGTTCTTCTGTTAAACAAACGCAAACTTTCATGTGCTTTTGCGGTCTACGATTTTTGTTGTAACAGCATTGATACGTTTGTATCAGATCATAAGCATTCCAACAATTCTATGTTTATAATCAGCAATTAGAACTAAAACCCAAATTATTTTGATAACTCTTCTTAGTGGCTGTTTAGTTTCCACATATTAGACATGAATAAACAACGAGCAACTTTATTGCCAAGAGCCATCAGGTTTTTCAGCCCTCAGCTGACAGTTCTACCATCTGCCCAAACTCTACTGGCAGAACTGAGAGCTTTTGTATGAAAAATGCTTGGACCAAATCAAAATTGCAGTTATTTGACATCTTCCAGTCTTTATAAGCGGAGTGATTATGACAACGTTGCCCCATTTTTCAGTTGTAAAACAAAAATACAGAACATCTACCACCTTGTAGAAGCTGACTCTGTACCTCTCCTAAAATAACCGAACCAGTTACCCAAAAAGCACTGGGGTTCAGCTGTCAGTCAGAACATGTAAATGTCAGAAGCCAGTATACAGCAAAACACATCCTGGCAAAAAATAGGAGCAGGATGAGTGGGCAACACTGACAAGTGATGTGAATTTGTATTGCTTCTACTAATCCATTCACGAGAAATATGTAGTTGAAGTATCTTGGTATGGTATGGTATAGTGTGGTTTTTTTTTTTTTTATCTGGAAAAGAAGATTGAAGTGTGATTTCAAAAACTTTCTGTTTAGAAATTTCCTGTGAAGTTATCTTTTAGCAAGTGGGAGGAAAAGGAGCTTAAAATTAGATGAAACCATTTCAGAGCAAGCAAATAATTTTGTTCAATATGAAATGAAATCCTTTCATCAAATCCTTCTGTCGCATTGGGAGTTAAGTCATCTTTAATGAATAGCAAACACCACTAATTATTCCTTTTGTGTTCAGTCTGAAATATTTTACTTCAACTTGTTTACTATAAAGAGTAAACAATCACTGTAGGTTCTCTGTTTAGCATGTTTGTGAAATGTAAGCTGTTCATAGCGCTTGAAAAATACAAGAGTTAAACCACAAAATTAGGCAGGTTAAATGCACCAAAAAACAGTGCTGATTTCCCATTGCCAAGCCTTATTGCAATGGTACCCTGAGATTATAGAAAAGTTTGGGGTTAAGTGTTCACTTGCACTTAAAAAAATAGTTTGAGCACACCTTTGCTTACTGTTGTGATGATTTCTGGAATTTTTATAGATTTTTCCAGATCGTAAATGGCCCTGCAACTTTTAGTTGCTAACTTAAAGAAATAACAGGCTATTTACTTACTGTCTCTACCTGCTGCTAGTTGGGGCATTTGTATTGACCATTCTTTTGTAAAAACTGGCTCATTGTAACACCAGACTGACAGTTAGAGAGGGTTACCCTTGGGGACAAGGCTGAGTTTGTTCTCTTGGTCTGTTCCAGGCGTCTGCCAAGAAAAGTATCTACCCTGCTGTCTGTTCTGGTAGTGAGGGTTGAGTCATGCTGCAGAACATAATCATCAGCTACTCTCTGCTACTATTGCATGGTTTTAAACCAGTGCTAAGAGCTCAATCTGTGTGGTGTCACAGCATGAATGTTTCTCGGTATAGAAGTTGGCTTTAACAATAGACCTTCAAGATTATTTCCTCCTAGGTCTCTGTGGGGCTGGTATGAACTTCAGTTACTGTTTACCTGTGCTTTGGGAATCTCTGTTTATCTGAAAAAATGTAAATCTTTCTGGTGGTTCCTTGGGGAAGTTTTCCTCACTAATCTCACCTTCAGGTTTGGCACCATCCTTTGAAATGCCTGTTAGCTAAGCTGCCCCAACCTGTGAGAGAACTGTCTCTGTTCCATCAGTGCTGTCATTTTTGCTCTACACAAAAATGAAGAAACAAATGGGAAAAGCTCCTTGGGCTTCTAAACGTTTAAGGGGCTATCTAGAGTAGTCCCGTAGAATTGGCAGGTTCAGAGTGCAGTGGAAGACAGAGGTGTTCCTGATATGCTTATCCATGTTCTGTCACAGGTGGATGTTGACGGTGAGGGAAGGTCTAATTGACTCTATTGGAGTATTGCCTCAGTTCTTTAAGTGCCTTCTGTGGGCAGAACACTGGTTAGAAATTTAAAACTCAGTTTTAAGTTAGCGCTTCACAAGGTGTTAACCTTTGCCCCTTCTAAACAACAGATTTGAAACTCCAAATAATGCAGGATTAGAGCCTACATGTGTTCTTGTCTTCTCTGTATGTTTGGGCTTGAGCCAACTCAGCTCTCTAAGCTTCACAAAGTGGCTATATATATATATATATCTCTATATATATCTTGCATATATAGTATTTGCATGTATACAAGCTCCCTGCTTAAAATAACTTTTTGATGCAAAATCCACCTTGCTTCAGTGTTGTAATTCATCACTGGTGTGGGAGATAAGTGCCTATAAATGTATCTTTAATGAGACAAGCAGGACAGACTGTGAAAAGCAACTTTTCAGGTGCTGTAAAATCAGATCATGCACGTAGGCAAATGGTGAGTCTGCTCCTGCTGTAGCATAAGGATTGTATTCAGCTGAGTGAGTGATGGCCCTTCTCTTAAAGTGCTCCCTGACAGAGTCAGAGCTACCACTAGCATCAGCAAAACCATTGCTCTGTTATGCATATGCCCTCACACCCTCACGTGCTAAGACATCTCCTAACATACCTTATATGGAGTCTGTGGAGAAAAAGTCACTACCTGGCTTTTGACTTCCTGGTTGTTGTGTGGCAACTCAGAAGACAGCTCTGTGACTGTGACCTGGTTAGAAAAATTGCAGCTCGTGGTGAAACTATGACCATCTGCTTCTCCTTGCTGCAAGTCCAAGTGAGTAGGAATGCTCTAGTATCTTCCTGGAGAGTTTGGTTATTTGTTATCACCATGGAGCCTAACTGTTGCCAGGGCCCGTTACTACAATAAATAACACCAGAGAAGGCTTTCTTGTTATGTCCTGGCATACAGACATCATTGTCCTTGTCCAGGCACCCTGCTCAGAAGCTGGGAGGGAACATGTTTCTTCTGCACAGCTGGGATGTTGGTCTGGGAGCAGCAAATCTGTACAAGTCATTCAGGGTGTTCGTGAACCTCCTGTGGGAACTCAAGCTGTTAAATGAACAAGATACTGTCATGTAAAATACACACATATTTCAGCCTCTGGTTGGATTTGTTAAGTTTTCCTCAAAACCATTAGCCATTGGGAAAGATCAGTTCCAAATCTGGAATTCCAAGCAGCAAGGCAAGCTTTTAAATGGGAGAAAATGCCATCAGGAGACAGAGACAGGCTGTAACTAGGGAAATGTTTTAAGCATCCTTTGAGATCATTGTACAATTTCTTGATTACTGTTTGAGTCTGTTCACATCCTTAGAAGTAGATGTCTGTGGCAGATTTAAAAAAAGAAAAGAGTACCCATGGTTTATACTTTCAAGAAGTTGTTATAAAAGATAGCAGAGAAATGCTAAGTCAGTGCTGTCAGCTGAAGATCATGTCTTGGGTCACTTGTGCTGAGATCATCAGCTGTTATAAGAAATAGGCATTTTTTCCACAAATATTTACATGAAACAGACTTTTTGTATGAAATAAGGATTCAAAACCCTCAAGTAATTGCTAATACCTATGAGGATTTTTTTTTTTAAACTTCCTGAGACCCTGGTAACAAATAAATGTCAACTTGTGACCTTACTCTGATTCGTAGTGGAAAACTTTATTTAAAACTTGCCAAATTTTTTTCCTGTGTATGAGAAATGGAGATATTTACACGACTAATGCCTCTTTTAAGTAGTAAAGCCAGTGGACTTTCAGAATCAAATGAACCCCAATACTGAGACAGTGTGACTCCAGCCTAAGAGATCACTCTGGATGGGCTGGCTGCAAGTGGCCTTATGTGTTCCTCTTGTCTCCGGTCCAAACCCTCAGCTGGTCGGGTTGGAAAGCTGAATAAACTCATTTGCATGGCAGTGAGCCTAAAGTGATTTTTCCCTGCCCCAGTGTGCCTTACTTGACTGTGCAAAGCACTGCCCTGAGGTTCTGCAGGGCTTGCAGGTTCTCTCCAACTTGTGTCTCTCCCCAGCTCGGAGCACATGCATGTGACTGTACCTACCTGTGCGAGGAACTCTGAAATGTGCATCTACTGTCTCTTGAGAAAAAAAATGTCTTTCAAGAGATCTTGTTCTTTTCTCATCCCTGATCAACGGGGACCTGATTCTTGTGTCCGGCTTAAATTCACGCAGAATGCAAGTCAAATAACCTTTTGGGGTGTGTTTTGTTGTTGTTGCTGTTCTGTTCTTTCTCTCTTTAGCAGATGTTTGCAGGTTGCATGGGATAATGCTGAAATGTGATTGCTGCTTGATGTATGGCAGAACGTGACGTACAGGCTCAGCTTCTTGTTTGCATATCTGATTAAATGCTTGATGTGACGGTGCAGTTCTTAAACTAGTTTTTAAGTAAATAGTAGGTGAAATTTTAATCTTTTTCAAAAAGGTGATTTTTATTTGTTCCTTCAAACACAGATAAGGTGATAAAATGGAAAGAATGTCAGTTATTGAAGTAAGGAAATTGATTAAATGTAAAATCATAGGCTGTAGCATAATCAAAACCTAGGTAAGCTTTATGATTTATGCTTTACAAATTGATTACTGGCACATAAAAGACAAGACAAGTGATAGTTTGAAGAAATAAGAGCACATGGGATGTAACAAGTGGCATGAAATTTGCCCTCATTCATATTGATGGAAAAGAACTTTCTCAGATCTCAACAGGATTTGTACACTTAGAGCCTGACCTTTTAATATCTGATGTACATGATTAAATTGACACAGTGAATAGTATCTTTTTGAACAATCAGAGCTATAGGCTTTCAAGAGCAGACTGCCCTCATGCTGATGATGACTACGACAGAAAAATCTTTAATTTTAGCAGCTTTTGATTAATATGTAAAATTAAAAATAAGCAAGTTTTAGTACAGTCAAGGCAATAGGATGTGGGGGAAAAAAGTTCAGGTCTCTATATGCCTTGTCTTGTGAGAATGAAAACAAAAGCCAGTCACAGGGAAGCGCATGCTGGGGAATAATCACTACACAATCAGAAACAGCTGTTTCTATAACTGCTGGTGTTATGTGGAGGAAATTGAAATGTATGTATATTTTAAAATGAGGAGAGTTGTGTGGTTTTTTTTTCAAAACTATCAAATCTGAAGCTGTTTGGTGGCTTGCAAGGAAACCCGAATGAGAGGCAGAACATCTTGGTGTCAGCAACCTTATCAGCTGTCTCTGATTTATGCACCTAAATTAATGTGCTACCACAGAGGCAAGAAAATTACTATCCATGGAATGGCATTCCTGATATACAGCAAGGCTTTGCTGGTCTTGCTGAGTGAAAGATTCCCATGTACTATCACTAGCTTGACATGTACACAGATAAAAAGCACTTTCCAAGTCCTGAAGGCTGGCTGAAGTTATTAAAAAAGCAAAGCTTGGCTGATTTGGAGAGGAGAAGCAAATTTCTGACATTTTTTAGTAGTCTGACAACAGTTTCTGCTGACTTCAAAAGATAGAAAGTGACACGATGGATTTTTCAGGGACTCTGAGCGGCCGTATTTCTCTTTGAAACTAGGACTGAACAGTCAGGTGGCTAAAGAGGAAGTGCCCTGACTATGAGTTTGAGGCCAAAGAGACTGAAAGACTGCAGCCCATATTGTGCCTGAAGAGGGAAAGGGTGCCTGTGCTCTGATGACTCTTCCCTGGGGTGCAGCTGGGATTGAGTCTAGAAGCTGGTGTGGGCAGAAGGCAAAAAAAATGAGCTGGGCTGTGGAATGGGAAGAAGGAAAGGATAGGAAGAGGTATAAGATGACTGGAAACCAAAGAGGCTGGACATAGACCAAAACTGAGGATTTTTGCAATTGAAGTCAAAGCCTCTACAGACCGTACAAGAACTGCTGCACTTCAATGACTGGCTGCTTAGCTAAATCCAAGTGGGATTTCCCACACAGGCACAATATGATGTTTCTTTCCCTGCAGTTTTCTTCAATTCCCAACTCAAAATCTTACCTGGGTGGTAGTAGATGGATTTGTCAGTACTTCCATCTCTGTTTCTTTTGTGTCAGGTTTCAGGTATCCCCCAGATGGACTAAACAGCTTGCCGAGCTGGCCCTCAATGCGGAGCCTGAGTTTTGACATACAGCTTAATGTTTGTAAAACCGGGAAGTGGATGATGGCTAAAGTGCCAGGTGTAGTCAATGGAGAATTGGCTGTTGGTTGTGCTTTGCTGAACCAGCTCCATGGCTGGCTCTTCTCTCTCTGTGTTGTATTTCACTGCTGTATGTGATCCAAATGCTGTACGTAATCTCTCCATGGTGACTGCACGGTATTTGTTTCTATTTAAGGCGAGAAGGAGATTTGGGTTTTCTGCCAGAATTCCCACTCAGGTAATTACACTTCTGCCTGCAGAAATTCCCCGTAGCTTCAATTGTAGTAGTCGTTCTTCACTCCCACTACTAAAAAGTGCAAAGGTAGACCTGCTGCTGTGTTTCGGGAACGCAGCAGTGGTCGCTCTGCCGAGGCAAGTGGAGTGACCCTGCTATGCATCCTTTATGCCAGACTTGCCCCTAGTAAAGATTGCTGCATCCAGTCATGCTACTTTGCAGCTCTCATCTTTCTGAGGCTGACTTTGGCATAACAAGTTGGTCTTGCTAGTGATACTGCTAGATGATAGTGAGACAGCCAGCTGGAAGCCAATGAAAAGATGATTAAGAGCCAAGAGAAAACCATATGGAGAGAGAGAGAGGGATTTCTCTTCACGGAGTTATAAGTAAAAGTGTTTATGTCTTTGGATCCCACTAGCTGTTTTTTTCCCCCTCTTTGCATCAGTTTTATGGGTGGGAAGAGGTTGCAGCTGATTAGCAAATTCTACCAAATCTCTTTAGCTAGAACAAATGTTGTAAACAGTAGATATTTCAGGCAGCTCTGTCAATGCTAAAAATCAACACGCCAACATTGTAATGGTAATAGCACATATGTCATCATTATTATGCTAATGTTAACTACAGTACTATATATGATGCCAACATTATGTAAATAGTATTGTTTTGCAAAATATGATAAATACTGATTGAAGGGCCTCTGCCTCAAATTTAGGTGATGTAGAGATTTATTTTTTTCTGAACTTATGACAGCAGAGCTAATAAAGTCTAGCTCAGTCTGGAAAACACTTCTGCAGATGCATAATTACCTTTAAAATTAAAGTAAACACAGGTCTTGTTCACTCAGAGCCTTATACAGAGATTTAAATCAGAAGATGTCCAATATTAATAAGTTAAGACTCATCATACATAGTGTAGATAGTAAACAGAACCAAGACAATTGAACCAAATTACTGATTCATGGAATTCAGTCTTTCTGTTCACAGACTGTTCACATGCAGATTGTGTTGCTATTGAATGCAGTTCTTATTCAGATTTTCTAAATGAATGTTATGGTGAGTGTGTGGGTTTAAAGAAAAAAATTCTGTTAACAAATTCTGTATAGATCATATCCTCAAGATTCAAGCTGTTTCACATATGTTATTGTTTCAGTTTCCCTGACTGACTGAATGCTATTCAAGTGAATAGCACTGAAACCCTGCTTGAATTAGTTTTAGGATTAGGGATGCTTACAGTCTCTCTTTGGGGTTGCAGGTTTCTCACGGGCATGGGATAGTTTAAGGAAGGTCTGACAAATAGGAAATGGAAATTTCTGTTAGAACTTGGTGTCTTCCTTCTTCTCCAGTAAGAACAAGTCAATTCTGCTAATTACTAGTGGAGTCAGGTACTGTGCTACTTAGTTGAGAGCAGGGTGTGCCAGTATGTTCTCTTACTGTAATGTTCAAAGCAGCTTTTACATGGTGCTCTCTTGAACAAGGATTCAGGCTGGCTTTTCATGATTTTAGTTGCAATATGGTGAAGTACTAATTGTGTGTGTGTTGGTGGGGGGCACGGGTACCTGACTGTAAGGGAGTTTTTTGAAGGACAGATCTTCACGGTGTTCAGAACCTCTCCATTGTATCCCACCTCTACATCCCATTCTGTGCAGAACATAGCTTGCTTGGGAGATATAAGAGCTTTTTCCTTCCTATGCAACCAGAAAAACTTCATAAAGCTGAAGGATGGTGCTTATCTGAAGTGTCTTTTGTCTGTATCCCTCTTTGTTCTTTTTCCCCCTTCCCAAGTAACAGCAAAAACTTCCTGCTCCTTACTTAAGTTGCTCTCTATGAAAGCTTCTCATGTCTATCTTAGATGCTTTTGCTCTCAGCCCAAACACACCAGCCTTTTCTGTCTTGCTGAAACTGCTTATGAATGTTTTGAGAGTATCTGTTGGTCTCAATGGGATCCTATTTGAATTGGTGGATGTTTTGGTCTTCTGAGAACTTGTATTTCTGCCCCTAAGGTGTCCTTGAAGACTTGCATACCAAGTAGGTTTGAAATAACTTGTACTGGCATTTGTTCCTCAAAAATATTTAATGCAGATGAATCGGGTGCGTTGGGAATAGTTCAGAAGTCTCGCATCAGTTTGGGCTGAGTTTGCCTTTTCCTCAGGCCTTTTCAGACCCATACCATTTTACCTGGAATATCTGATGCCAGGTTTGGCATCAGATTTGAAGCCAATGACTCTAATGACTAAGTTCTCAAAATTGCCAAGCTTCTCCTCCTAAGCTGTTGAACTAAGCTGAAATACACTTTCCTAAGGGAATAAAGGAACATGGTTTGCACAGGGGCAAACCAAAGCCCTATCAGAATAGGGAGCACTCATATAATCACAGAAAGTTAAGGGTTGGAAGGGGCCTTAAAGATCACCCAGCCCCAATGCCCTGCCATGGGCAGGGACACCTCCCCCTAGACCAGGTTGCCCAAGGCCTTATCCCAACCTGGCCTTGAACACTGCCAGGATTGGGGCATCCACAACCTCCACAGGCAACTTGTTGAAGTACCTCCCCACCCTCACAGTAAAGAATTTCTTCCCAAAATCTAACCTAAATTTCCCCTCTTTCAATTTGTGCCCATTAATCCTTGTCTGTCACTACAGTTCCTGGCAAAGAGTCCCTCTTTGGCTTCCCTGTAGGCCCTCTTCAGAAACTGGAAGGTTGCTATGAGATCTCCATGCAACCTTCTCCAGGCTGAACTGCCCCAACTTTCTCAGCCCATCTCCAAAGGGAAGGTGCTCCAGTCCTCTTATCAAATTTGTGGATTTGTTACAAGAGTTCCATGTCCTTCTTATGTTGGGGACACCAGAACTGTACACAGTATTCCAGGTGGGGTCTCACCAGAGAAGAGTAGAGGGGCAGAATTCCCTTCCTTCCACCTGCTGGCCTCGTTCCTTTTGATAGAGCCCAGGATTCCATTGGCTTTCTGGGCTCTGAGCTCACATGTTGAGTTTTTCATCAACCATCCCCAAGTCTTTCTCTGCAGGGCTGCTCTCAATCACTTCTCCACCCAACCGGTACAAGTGCCTACATGTATGTGTGGTCAGAAGGATGTGCATCGATAAGGATCTCTTGTCAGTATTTCTCCAGCCCTGGGTACAAGCTACATGAGATGCTGTGCTACTGGAGAAGGAAGTGTGCATGTACAGATAGTCCCACCTTGAGATTCTGTGCATCACTGGGATAAGACTGTGGTTAGGGGCAAGTTACTCTACAGAGAGAGAAACAGCCCTGTGATCCCATGCACTTCTAGTTGGGAGTAGACTGGGAATACTCTAGGCATCAGCCTTGCTTTGTTGTGAAGTGATGCTAGAGGTCTTTCTGTGGTACAGGACAGCTCTGCCTCTGGAAAAGTGCTGTCCCAAGAGCACCACCTGGCTCTGAAGTGACCCAGGATAGTGGACAGCCCTCTAGCCTGGGTGAGCTGGCATCCTCGCTTGTTCCTGGCTGCAGTTTGGGCGTTGTGGAAGGGCTCAGGAGAAATGCCACTGTCTGGAATCTAGATATCTGGCAGAAATACAAAGGGAGACTGTCTGACTTGACTGCAGCTTTCCTATACTAGGACTGAAGGAGATTTGTGAAGTTAATTAGACTCCAGATTTGAACTTTCCTCATGGGTGTTGGAAACTGGCATTCTCCTTTCAGCTTATATGTATATAGAACTGCTACACATTGGACTTGGGATGCTCCTGGAATGAGAAACGGAGTGTATGACATATCTATCTGCTTTCCAGGGACTGCCTTGTCAGAGTCTGTGATTCAGCTCTTTGCCTTATGGATTAGCTTGGAGCATCCGTGTACTTTTAAAATTTCTTTTAAAACAGTTTGCCTAGATGAAGTCTGTGTGGTTAATTAGAGCTCTGCCACTGTTCACAGAATGCTGTCTGCGCTGAGCAAAGCTCTTCAAACACCTTTTTCCTCAATTTGAAGAAGCAAAGCACTGGGCTCTCACGCTTCCTTGGCAGGCAGAAAGGGTGATGTAAGGAGCTACTTGTTCCTGGTGGCATTTCTGTGCTGCTGGGAGACTGACTGTGCAATGAGGTGGAGGAGCCAGCACTCCTCATTTCCCGGGTCTGGTAGGAGCATGGGGCTTACTGCATTGCCAGTTGCAGGCCATCCTAACTGGGAGCAAAACACCATAGATGTACTTTTTGCACAACGATCAAATACCCTTTTAGCAGATGTTTAATGCGAAATTGTCGGAGCTTCTAAGGAAGCTGTAGCACAGCTTTGCTCCTCTGCTCAGAAACAAGTGCCTTCAGATTCCCAGCCTCTTTTATCTGTGACTGGTTCATAGTTCTGTATATTTTAACCTTTGGAGATCCCTTCTTCCATACCTTCTTTCCGTGTGTCCCCTCCCTTTGTCAGGGAGCATTCCTCCAAGTTCTGCCCTTTTCTGAGTGAGGGGCCTTCACGCTTTGCCTGTCCTTGCCCAGAGCCAGTTCTGTTCAGCAATAGATTGATTTCATTTTTCTGTCTAAATGTGGAATGGTCCAGATTTGTAAGTGAAAGCTGAGATCAAAAACTTGTTGTTTGCTTCTATTTAAACAAAATATGTTTTTTTTTAAAAAATAATCTGAAGAGGTTCCAAAATTTCTCCTGAAACGTTTTTCACTCTCTTCTATTTCAAAAAAGATTAGCAGAAACATGGAACCGCTTTGGCAGCTGTGGAGATTAAATTAAAAAAACATGAGTTAAAATGCTACTGCTCAAGCTTGGGGGGGGGCGGAGGCCGAAGAATGTTTACTAGAAACATACTTGCTGTGTGGCTGGGACAGCTTTTTGGTTGGGGAAATACTGCAAATCTATTCACGTTACATATGGACAAGTGGTGATATATCAGTGTGCTGTGTGTCATGCACATACCCTCTGTATAGAAAAGCCTTGCTTTCAGGAAGCTTCCATCTCTGGAGTAGAAGGCAGCAGCTATTTTTAGTAGTGTGCTGCTGCACTGCACAGGAGAGCACAGGATGATGCTGTTTCCCCAACTCACTTCATGCATGACTTTGCTAAGTGAGGACTCATGACAAACCAGTACCACCAGATGAGCACAGATGCAGCTCCATGCTTTTTTGAAGGAAGTCAGCAAGGCTGTGCTGGCGAGCAGTCTAAAACAAAACAACCAAAGTTATTTCATTGGAGAAGAGCCCATAAAGCTATGCCCTGTAACTGTAAATACTTGCAATATCAGCTTTAGAAATAAAGCAAAGCCCGGGCTGTTTATGTCAGGTGCCCAAAACAGTGAGCATTGAGTTGTAAGAAGGTGGTTGTCCAGATGAAAAATGTCCCCTACGTAAAGAGACAGCAACACACTTGCATCTTAACTCCTGCTCAAACCCCTTTTCTGAAGATTTAACTGATTCTTAGCCCAGGTACTGCCTCTATGTATGCCTGAGATGTACGCTGCATTCCTTAGAGATAACACTCTTGTGCTTTTCTGACATATGTGGTCAATTGGAGATGAAATCCTAACGTGAAACCTTACAGTAAAGGTTGCACTGGGCTTAGGCAGCCTTGTCAGGTTGCTGGAGTTTCAAAGTCAGCATTTTGCTTGGGTGATGATACCGGGACCATTACATTTACTCTTTTGCTGACAGCTGCTCTGCTGATTTTCCTCTGCAAATGACTTTTGGTTTTGCAAGTGTTACTGGTGAAGAGCCGCTTGAGTGCGACAGAACAGTCTGTTACTGCAGTAAATGGAAAACGCAAAATGCAAACACACAGTCAAAAGCCTGCCTCTTGTATTCTGATTGCTCATTGTTTTAAAACTGGTGTGGCTGATGTTTGGTGGAATGATTTTATACCTTTTCCTAATGTGCATTTGGGTATTTCTTCCACTCCAGACTAGCTTCATTACTGTGTAAAAGAAGGTAATGTGCCCAAGAACCTACTGTTGTTGAAGGTGGTAACATTTGGAAGTTGGTGAGTTACTAAAGGACATTATTTCTGCAGTTTTCAGAGAAGAGATGCGTAAAATGTAAAACTGTAGAACTGTCTAAACCTGGCAAGGGCATCTATGATGTGCGTTTCCCTGATTAGAAGTGCTAGAGTTATTGTAAAAACAAAGCATCATTGCAGGTTATTCCATTTACCTGTTTATCTTCACGAAAACTAAAATATACACACAAAAACATGTTGAAAAATTAGGGATTTCAATGCAGTTTGAATACTTGTAAAGAACCAGCCTTTATGACTTTTCTAAAGCCTTGCAGGAATGTTTTAGCAGTTCGTCCTGGTGCATTTATAACAAGGCATAGTGGTGATATTGGGAGTGGGAATCATGTTTCACTGTGCATTTATGAGCAAGGAGTTTCAGTTGTAATCGCTTTATAAAAATGAAAAATACATTGATAAAGTCATTCAGTCATGTTTCAAGCTCTGGAATTTGCATTCCTATAAAGGAAGTCTACAGATGGATTTGGGACTGTGATTTGGTTTATATACCTGTCATCATAGATCTTCAATGCTGTATATAGTTTAGCATATGACTAGCATAATGGTACTAGCAATGCTTCTCTTCAGAGTAAATTAAGCAAATGTTCAGCCTTCAGATATCCACGATAATTTCTCCTGTTGTTTACAAGGAACTCCCACTGTGGCCATTAAAGCAGAACATATGGCTTATTGATATGATGTCAGCTTCTCAAAGTATTTCACAGTGTGCCTATTCTAGAACTGACAGGTATCTGACATGCACTCTGGAGAACTGAGAAAGGAAAATATCTTGAGATGCCAAAAACAGTTCCCAGGTGAGAACTTCACAGCCAGAAAGGAGTAAAAAGTGCCCTCTGGCCTTCCACTGTCAATCACCTCCCCTACCCTCCTGCTCTTCTTCTAAGATATATTGACTCGTATTTAGCTTTCTTGGAAAGGAATTTCAAGCTTTTAAAGCAGTTTGTCGTTTCAGGCAAACCTTTACAACACAAGTTTGCCCTCAGTTAGAGGGTGTCCATGCTGGGTGGTGAAAGAGCAAGCACTCGGTCCTTCATAAAGTTTATGACAGCCTTTAAAATAATAGTGCTAGAATAAATTTCAAAGTGTGGCTTTAGTAGATTTCTCTAGGATCTCTGACAGGTAAGATCTGGCAGGTTTGGCTGTGATCTTTTATAGCCTTATATTCTTGCATACAGCCAACATCTTGTCATAAGCTGCATGTGAAGACTACATAAAAGAGCAGTATTTTGGCATTCCTGTTACAGCAGCAGTAACCTCTGGCAGAAAGCAAGGTGGAGAAGAAAGAGAGTGCAGTTTGGAATTTACTATGGCTATATTCCGCTGTGCCTGTTTAAGGGATTTTTAAGCTTTTCTTTGGGTCATTCTGGATGTGGATGAATTTTTTGGTTTGTTTCTGTAACAGCTGCTGTTTCCAAATTCTCAGCATAATTCCACTTTTGCTTACCTAAAGCAGAGTCTTGCTTCTGAAGTCTGGGAAGTCACTGCAGTGTGAGACTGGCCTGAATCTGGAATCCATATTGGCATGCATAATGGAAAATATCTCAGGGCTTAAATAACTAAGCTGTAAAAGGTCTTCCTTCTTGTTATTCACCCTAATTAAAAAAAACCATAAAAGATAAAAAAAAGAAAGAAAAAGAAAGGGAATAGCAAGACATTGGGAAGATTGTGCTGTATTTTATTTACATGTCAAAGCTACTGTTTTATGTGATGAAGGACCTCTGCTGTATGGCCGGTTCAAACCCTTAAAAGTAGGCTTGCCTGGCAGAGGTGCAGGCATACAGACATAGGTGGTACAAGCTAAATGAATCAGCAGTTTGAACTCCACCTCAACCACAGAACTGAAATCAAGCCAGCAAATCAACCACCTGTTTGACATGGGACACAAGGCACGGCACAGCCTTGCAGAAGAGCTGCGTTTTGTATCGGAGGGGCCCCAGTCCAGTGGTGTAGGGAGAACCTTGCTTAGCCTTTTGGGCTAAATGATCAACAAAATCGGCCCCTGAGACCGGATTCAGATATTTGACAGAAGAAAGGGGCTGGGTTTTTTGTTATTGCTTTGTTTGTGGTTTTTGTTTGTTTGGTTGTAGGTTTTTGTTTGGGTGTTTGTTTGTTTTTGTGGGGTTTTTGTTTGTTTGTTTGTGGGTTTTTTGGTGGTGTGGTTTTTTTGTTTGGTTGTTTTTTTTTTTAATTGGGAAATCAAACCAGGTTGGCCTTTGTGAATCTTTGTCCCGCCTTGCAAACAGTCAGGTCAATATGTGGGACTTGGAATGGCACAAAGGTACTGGACTGCTGGCAAGTCATCTGCACCATGCAGAAATGGTGTTTTTCAGAAGCACTGGTGCTTCCATGACCCAATCAAACTACTTCTGTTGTAGAGCACCTGCAGTAGAGCTTTTTGGGGGCTGGTCCTTTAAAACTGTCTGACTCAGCTGAGCTTAACATAATGCAAACTTTTGTCTGCATTCCTATTCCCTGACTCAGGTCTGCTCTGCAATGACCACATCTAGGGCTAGGCTTGTCCCGTCTTCAGTACACTGATCCTTGGAACACCCCTGTAGGTAATTCCAGGCAACTGCTGAATCTAGTACAGAGCTGGGCAATTAATCACAAAAGAAACCGTTGATAGAGGAAGCCTCAAGGCCAAATACAAGCCCCTAGATGTGGAGGTGGCCTTCCTCTCTTTGCCAGTCCTTGCTGTTCTTGCCAAACCTGCCCGTGGCAGCTGTGAGCTAAAAACGCTCACTTCTGGAAAGGCCCACTCACAGCCCTGCTGAACAGCAGTTCAGAGATTGTTTTCATGCTCAGCATGTTTCTGTCCTGCCTCTTCAGAGATCATGTTAATATTATCACCTCTCATCAAACATTAATCTGTACATCATTTGCCAGTTGAAGCATGAGTGGGTTGCACAGATTTTTTTTTTTACTCAGCAAGCGACAGTTGCTGCCTAGACTCTGTGGTTTAGTTTTTAACAGCTGGCTGTTTGGGTTGTGTTTTTGTTAAGTGGAGGGCCTATTAATAGGCCGCAGAACACATGCACATCCTTGTCTGTGCTACTGCAGATCCTGGTTAATCTCCCCTGATACAAAAGCCTAGTCTACCAGTTAGCATAATGTGTATTAAAATCAGCGTGGGAGACTTAGAGGTGTTTGTTTTTTTTTTTTCCTCTTTCTATCACTATCTTGAAGCTTTGGAGCAGACTGTGATAGCACAGGGGCAGGCTGCTTGTCTAAAAACTGGGGGTAAATATTTCTCATAGCTGGTCTCTGCCAGGATAGACCGACAGTAGTCTATGGTGGTGGCGTCTGACACAAAATGTCATTAAGAGAAACATTCATGTGGCAAAGGATCTGATTTTACACAAGATATTTAATGTGTGTGCGCATCACACCCCATTCTGTACCCAGAGGAAGGCAGAGTTAGCTTTTGTTTGCTTCCTGAAACTTAGATGGCAGGCAAAGTATCTGTGATGATGGGAGGCTGGGAGCAGTGTCATTGCTGCTCAAGGGCTGAGAGAGAAGAAGGTGTTGGCAAACACCCAGCAGAGGAAAATCTGTTGGTATCTGCACACTTGACACCATCAGTGAGACCAGGAGTGTGGCCTGGTGCCTCTAAGTACCCAGGAGTTTGCCTGTGGCACTCTATTTAGAGGCGCTGCTTGCCTGGCTCACTGCTGACACTGTTCAGGCTGAAAGTGAAAACACTGTGATTCTAGCATAGCACGCAATGAAGTGGCAATTACAAAACTGAAAACAAAGTTAAGAGAAAAACAGATACAGCTTAAACAACTTCAGATTACAGTTTATAATTTCTTATCATGTTAAATAGCATTCTTTTATTGGTTGCTTTACTGTCCCTTCTATGAGGTGTTATGGAGGAGAGTGAGAAAGTAGTTTTCTCCTTGACTCTCTGCTTCTTCCAGAGTTCACACACCCATGGGCTGCTCCTCTCCATTTGTTTAAGAAGGAATTCCCCTGTTCTCATACATCTTTCTACACTGCACTCTTCCTAACTCAGGCTTGCTTGTTTCACATGTAGGACATGATATTGTAATTCCGTCACAGCAGTTATTCTGTCTGGGGGAAAAAAAAAAAATCTACTAGTTGCTCTTCTGTATTATGAAGACCATAGAACCAGCCTGGTTTGTCCGTCCCTTCCTTCTTTGCCAGTCCCTTGTCACGTAAGTGCCTGCAATAGAGAGTTGGGAAACAGTTCCAGTATGTGCCTGTGGAGCAGGAGAACGAACAAGTTCTGCAGGGCACTGGAGTGAGCACAAGCACAGGCTGAACTCCTGTTAAAATGATGAGATGTGCATTCAGCCTACATAATTGCTTCTCTCAGCATCGTCCTTAAGTGAGCAGCCTAAGAGATGTAGGTGAACTTTTAAAATTTTAAATTGTTTCAGTGACTTATCTGTTTATACCTCTCCTAGAGGGGTAGCTACTTCAGTATTACATACATCTGTCTGCATTTCACATTCAGGCATACGAGCATAAATATTGATGCACTAGTTCAAATATATATGAGTAGCATGCGTGACATCGCAAGGATGTTTTAATAGGATCATAGTACAGCGTCCCCTGAGCATCACCTACGAGGCTTACATTAATGTACTGGGGGTATATTCTGCGTTGACTGGGAATCCACTGCTAGCCAAGGATGCAAATGGATAGGCTCTGGTGCTTTCTGCAAGGGCACTGTGCCAGCGTGATACAGATGATGGGGAAGAGCTGAGCAGATACTTAACATCTCTCTGTAAATCCTCCCTGTTCTGTCACAAGAGTACCTCGTATAAATAAATAAAAGGGATGCAGTTAAGTCATGCCAGTCAAAAAAAAAATAGAAATCTGAAGACTGACTCTGGCTGCCTGCCCAGTTGTACTAGGTTTTCCAGACTATGAAGCATATACTTGTGCCTGAGAAAGTATTTAACTTGTGATCCATGGACTTCTGGAGACCTGGGATGATTTCTGAAGGATCTGCTAAATGTACATAAGAGGAGAAAGACTCTTGTCATGGGACTTAAATCTACTCTGCAGGAGTCAGCACCACTGTTAAAAAATGCTGAGGTCTGTAAATTATAAAAAGTTGTCAGCTATGTTCTCTTGCTTATTGAAAATTTCATGAATGCTGTAGGGTCTCTGGCACTTGATGCCAAGATAGCTCTGCTTTTTCTATGTCACACTGACATTGGTGGGACTTTGGTTAGTAAAAAGAGATCTGCTGGTGATTCATGTGCCATCATTTGTTTTCCCATCAAAGTCTTGATGGAGTTGCTCCTGCCTGGGTGCTGAGCAAGCTACCATCATTCACTTTCATATATCATGCCATTGTATTTTTTAACTTTGCACATCTGAGCAGGATACAGGTCTAGTTTTTCCCTGGATGGGTAGCTCTTCAGGCTTTTTAGGCTCCCAGTGGTAATGCCGATCTAGTGGGATATCCCAGTGGCTTAAGTGGCTACAAGGAGGTGACAACACTGTATTTACAGTACTGGGTAGACAAACAGTAGTGAAAGCAAGTAAACCCATAGACCAGAACCAGTCTTTTGGAAGCATAAGAAATACACAGATCCAGGCCATGCAATACAACATCAGGATTGTTTTCCTGCATCTTATTACTTCAATATATTAAAATTATATGTCGAAGTTATTAGCATTTTTTGGCATATCCAGCTTGCCCAGAAGTTTGTCTGTAAACAGCCTTTGGTTGGCTCTGTGGCAGGCAGCACAAAATGCAAGCTTAAATCTCTGGCCTCACAGCTCCTTCGTTCTCATGGGATCCTCCTGAGACGAAGCAGGACCACCCTGTGCCCTTCAGAATGGGTTGCATAGGGGTTGTGAGGGCAGCTCTGGCATGGTTGTGACCATGAAAAGGGACTGTTTCAACTAAAAAAAAAAAAAAAAAACCAAACAACAACAAAAAAAAACCTGGAAATACGAGCTGTTTCAAAGAATCGTTCTCCTTTCTAAACTAAATAAATACAGTCAGATATTCCAGATATGTTTTCATGAATTCTGGACCTATGGGAGTGAGAATGATGAGGGGAACTTGGTTTGGTTTGATCCTGCCAGAGCAGGAAGCTGAAACTGTTCAGTTCTTGAAGTTCCCTCTGCCAGTTGGAGTGGACTCACGGATTTTTGGGGGGAGGATGGCAAGTGTGGGTGCCTTTCTCTTCATGTAGAGCTGGTAACAGGTAACTGTTTCTTTAGGTAAGCGGCCCCCTGAGGGGTTGGAATTTGGAAATCAAATAGAGCTTGTTGTATTGCTTTATTCTGCTGTCCTCAAATCTGTTTTAGGAAGTTGGCTTCACTGAACTGCCTCTAGAATAATCAGAGGGCAAATGTTCTGTGAGGTGTGTGCTCATTTGAACTGCTAAATTAAATTGCGGGAAGCTGTACTTGCTCGTGTGTATGATGATCGCGTTGGGATGGTATTGGTAGGCTCATGCCTACCACGGGAGTCGTTAATGGGAAACAAGGAGAGGTAGGATCATGGACTGGTGTGCAAGGTGACCTCAGGGTGGGAGGGGGGAACACCAGTCTGACCAAACCTCCCCCCGCCCATAGTTCAACACGGAGGCTTTCAATAAAGGAGTCAAGCAGTGCTAGTTCTTGCTGAGGAGAAGCACAGGCAGGTGTGGGAATGTTTCCAGAGCAGAATCAAGCACCTGATCAATTTCAAATGCGTGTAACTCTTAAATGAAAATTAAAAACCAGCCTGAGCTGAATTTCAATTTTAACAAGATATAACTTTAAAATAGCATTGAAGCTTAAGATTGAAATATTCATTTTGACTACCTGGTTTCGACTGTGATACATGAGTTTTCCTCATGTTTTGATATTGTCAAAATCACTTTATAGCAACAGGTCCCAGTAGATTATAATAACATCTTGTAATATTTAGTCTGTTAAATTAAAGGTTTACAGTAGCAGGATATGGTTTGAAAATCACTCTTCCAGGAGCCTGGAAGTGGGGAAGATGAGCTGTTGGTTTCCAATGGAAATGGACTGGCAAGGACGTCACAGCCGTGGCAGGCGGTGGGCAGGGGAGGCAGGGGTTTGTGGTGTGTCTTACTGTGAAGTTCACTGCCAGTCTGTGGCTTGGAGCAGCAGCATAAACTCAGGATAGCCCAAACCCTGCTGGGGCTACAGCTGCAACCTCCTAAAATACATGAACCCCCCTTTCCTGGGTGTGAGTTGGGGCCATCGCAACCTGTCCTTCTCTGCTCCTCTGCATACACAGCCCATTCTGCTTCCCTTCCCTCCCGACCAACCCCGCTAATCCCCCCTCCCCGTTCGCCCTTGTCGGGGTTCAGTCTCGGCAAAGAGCCGAAAAGCTCGAAGGAGGTTTCCACATGGTTTTTGGGAGGGGGTTCGCAGCACCGATTGCTCTTTGCCCTCCTCCTTCCCCTTGAGCGCCTTTGGGCCGGGCGGTCGGTGTTTCCCGCGGGCGGGCGGGGCTTTGGCTGCGCTGGGGCGGGCACGGCGTTCGGTGACACCGCCGGGGCTGGCGCACCGCCGCGTGCCCCACCGTCGCGCGCTCTCGCGCGCCCTCTCGCGTGCCGTGCCGCGCGACCGAATCTCGCGCCGGTGCCCGCGCCATGTCGCGTGGTCGGTTCTCGCGCACTGTCTCGTGACCAGTCGCGTGCCCGTGTTCGCGCGTGCCCGGGTCTCGCGCATTGTCTCCTGGCCGGTCGCGCGCTGGGTCGCGTGCCGTGTCTCGCGGAGGTTCACGCGTGCTCAGATCTCGCGCCGTCGCGTGCTATGTCGCGTGCCCTGTCGCGCGGCGGTGCCCGCGCGCGGTGCCGGTGCCGGCCGCCAGGGGGCGCGCTGCCCTCGCCGCCCACCCGGGGCTCCCCCGCGGGGTGTCGGGACTGTGAGGGGCTCCCGGCACGGCAGTGGCCACGAACCGCGCGGGATGTCCTGACAGTAATTCGACAGAGCGTTTGGGGTTTCGGCTTCTGTTGGTTTT
>NW_020955790.1:394235-399052 GCF_003031625.1 Empidonax traillii
CGCGCGGTGCCGGTGCCGGCCGCCAGGGGGCGCGCTGCCCTCGCCGCCCACCCGGGGCTCCCCCGCGGGGTGTCGGGACTGTGAGGGGCTCCCGGCACGGCAGTGGCCACGAACCGCGCGGGATGTCCTGACAGTAATTCGACAGAGCGTTTGGGGTTTCGGCTTCTGTTGGTTTTATTTCCCCAGTTGTTTTTTTTTTTTTTTTTTTTTAAGGTATCATTTGCCCTTCTCTTAGCGCCCCTCACACGGTACCGCGGCACAGCGCAACCAAGGCAGCCCCGATGCTGAAGAGCAGAAATGAGGACCCGAGTGGTAATTACCTGTTTGACGTCTGTCCAGGATGTGAAGCACGGCTGAAAGGCGAGACTGGAGTGCCCCTCAGGAATTCATTTTGTATATGTGCAGGGTCTGCACTCAGAGTCTCCTGACAGATGGGTTTTTAACTTCAGCCCCTCCAACGAGGAGGATACCACGACCCCTTGGGTTCTACTGTGTAATTATACCTACATGGTATAGCTGCAAAGCCTCTCACTCTTGTCTTTACTGAGAACTGTGTTCGAGGTAATATGTGCACAAAGGGTCATGTAAAGTCTCTTATTGTCTAAAAGCTTGACCTTTTACATCTTGGAAACCTGCTATCATCTCTCATCTCTTCTTTCTCTGACTAAACAAACAATTACTTTAACCTTTCCTCTTCATTAATGTTTTCTGAACCCTTTCACTCTTATTGGCTCTCTGTATTCACTCGCATTTAGCTCCAGGTTCCACGGTGTGCCACACCAAAGCGAATGGAAGTACCACAGAGTTGCCAACGTGACATACAGTGATCGCGTCTACTCTGAGTGCCTGCAGCATGCACTTATGAAATCATTGGGAGCATTTCTACATTTATTATAGCATAGGGTTTTTTTTCAGGCTGGCATGCTTACAGCAACGTTTTATACTGGAGGAGAAATAGCTGAGCTTTTATCCCTAGATAAAGCCTCTTCCTCAATCACCTTATTTCAAGTAACTAGCTAATAAAATTAAAGTGATTCTGTATCCTTCATGTGCCATGAAGTGTTGCTTAGGGCTTGAACAAGGATGTCTCTGTTCAATTAGTCTCTAGCATATTAAAAAGAAAATAATTTATTTTTTTTCCTTCTGCATTGATATAAATTTCAATAGGATTTCTCATAGCGAAAGTCACAACAATGTGTACCTTTAATGTGCCTCTTTCTTTGCAATTCACCTCCCTTGTAAGCCGTGTGAGCCTTGGGTCCCAGTAGGTTGCTCCAGGCTGTTCCCCACTCTCCAGGCTGAGTATTCCAAATGCCATTTACAGTTCCTTCAGTCGCTTCCATTGATCATGTCTCTCCTAAAGTGGAAGCATCCTTGTGCTGTGAGCGTGTGACCTCACTCAGGGTCAGTGGGCACCACCAGTGTGAATTGGTGGGTCTGCCTTGAAGGTCTACCTTGTGTTGCACAGGGGCAGAGGTGAAATGTTAATTGGGTTGTAACCAGGCTTAGAGAGCTCTGACAAGTCACTCCTGCTCTTTTGGGCAAGAAATCCGTGTGTAAATCTGTAAGTTACTGGTGCTGAGAAGGGGAGGCTGCCCTGCAGTGCTCGATCTCTCAGAGGAGCCAAGATCCTCTTTGGACTGCTGGTGATTCATGTAGAGAGCTAAGGTACTTTGTCTGAAGTGGATTGGATGTGTCTCTCTACATTTTTCTGGGAATTTTGGTTAGCGTTTCCTCTTGCCACATGCTAAGCCCTGCACTGATGTTTGTAGCATCCCAGACGTTTGGATAATGGTTTATTTTTCCTGTGGCATGTTGCTGTGTAACCCAGCAGGCACAACACTTCATCTTTCTCTGCAGCTTGAAAACCTTCTTTTGTCTGCGTAGACATTCAGAGTAGCGACACATCTGCCTGTTACATTCTCTCCCTGGTACCGCTTTTACCTTGTGCTTTGAATGGGTTTTAGTAACTTATTTTAGCAAATGCAGATGCTGAAATGGGGAAATGGCTTGCTACTATTCTTGGATTTTATTCTGCAACGGGTTGGGTTTTTTGGGTGGTTGTTTTTTGTTTGTTTGTTTGTTTGTTTTGCTTTGCCCAAGAGAAAAATGTTGGAACTTGCCCGTAAAGGTGGTCCTTCAGCGTAGGGCAGGGGAATAGAGGGGAGGACAGCACAGAAAGAAATGAGTGCTTGATGGTTCCCAAATAGAATTGTTTCCTCATAATGTCAGGCTCACTTTTTACCTGGTCATGTTCTTCAACCGTGGCGTAAGTAATCAAGAGGGGTAAGAAAGATACAAATATATGTATATGTGTGTGTGTCTATAAGTCTGTTATTATACAAGAAGGAGGTGGGGGTTTTTTCCCCTTTTTAAGGTTTCTCTCATGCTCTGCAGACTCAGGCAGGGGTGGACACACACATGCACACACTGTCTGGTAGGGCAGGACACAGCTCAGTGTCAGGGACAGTTGCTAATGTGGCACAGGCAGCCCTGCTACCCACAGGTCATGGCGTGGAAGGCAAACAAAAGAGTCAGATCCATTTATAGAGGAGCCAGGAGCCGTCTCAAATATCAAACTTGTGTCCTGACCACTTGTTTTTCTTTATTTAATCAGGAATATTCTTATAAGTGATTATGATCCTTGTGAACAACCTGTGAGTGTTTTTGTTCTGACAAAGGGAACATTTGCCTCTGAATAAATAGTGATGCTGGAGTGTGGATGGGGTGCTTGGTGTGGGTGTTCTTAATGCAACTTAATTTTGCTTTTGTTTTTATTTTTATCTCAGTGTATACTCCTCTGAAAATGCTCCCAGTATTCTGCCTCTGGTCTTGACATACACCTCACGGCTTTCATGTTAAATCTATTTTAAACTGTTTTGGTTTTGCAGGATCTTAGTACCCAGTTCATATACAGCAGTAAATTTGACAGAACTCTCAACAGTTTGACTTATAACGTCAAGTAAAGTTAGCATAAACTAGTAGTTTCCAGTTAAGAAAGATTATTTCTTTGATTCTTCTCTGTTTTCTACTTCTGAGGCAATAGCAGATTTAGTAGTTGCTGTTATAAAGGTATACTTAACCCTCAAACACTGACTTGCTGTGTGACTGGCTGAACAGGGCAGGTGCAGATACCTCAAACTGAATGCCTTTCAGCACTGTGGTTATAAAGCGCTTTGGTGTTTGCCCCTAGAGGTGAGCCCTGAGGGAATTTCATCCTTCAGGAAAACTGTGTTTCAGCTCCAGGCTTAGTAGGCGCCAATTCTGCAGCCAATGCAGCTGAGTGTGCTGAACTTCCTTTTGTCAGCATGAACGTTTTTAGTGGTACTTCCGATTAGGGACAATTTAGAATTAAAATATAGTGTCATTGTCTGCCCTGGTATTTTTTTTTTGGTTTTGCATTTTCCAGAATTTTTGAAGAGAAATGTTACCAGTTTCTAAGTGTTTTGTTGAAGGCTTTAAATAAAATAGATATTTGCCTTAAAAAATGGTTTTGCTAAATCTATAATTATAATTTTTTTTTAATTCTACCCTAATACAAGACCACAAACAGCAGAGAGGGTGACAGCAGAGCTTTCCTATTTAGCTTTGAGCATTTAGGAAGGAAAAAACCCCGTTTTCTTCTGAGACTCTAACTTTTCAGTTTTCCTGTTAAGTCTCTGAAACATATACTCTAAAACTCAGTTTGTTCAAATTCATGGAAATCTGCATTCCACATTGGATAAGAGACTGTGCAATTATTAAGCCAAGCAGTTATATAAAATACGGGGTTGAGATAAATATAGGTGAATTGAGCAACAAAATCTCTTTGAGTTGTTTCAGGGAAAATCCTCAACATTGCAGATCCTGTACAGATTTTCCAGATAAGTGAATGAACTGTGTAGCATGCCTTTTTCCCCCCTAATGTGCAGCTTGCCCCTCTCACCTGGGCAAAAGATTGTGTGAATCACATGACAGAATAAACGTGGTGCCTTACGCCATCTTCTAGTTTAAGATGACCATGGAAAACATACTTTCTGCTTGTTTCACCAAAGTATGCTTTCAAAGCACAGAGATGCTTAGTAAATGACAGACTGAAATACGTCTCCTGAGGAGAGATTATTTGACTGTGTGTATGTCTACGTACATCGCTAATTTTAAGATAAAACCGCAGGGTTTCTGTGATGATGAAGGATTGGCAGCTACAATCATATGTGCTCAGCTTATGATTTTTGCACAAAAATGTGGACAGTGCACGAAACGTGTTCTATTGTTATTTATTTTTTAAAAGGTAATGGTTAATTAGCAGACTTAATTATTTTGCTTCTATTGAAAGCAACAGTAAGGCTTCCAAGGTATTGCCTTCATTTTTTTCAGCACTCACTATGATGTTTCCCGGCGTTCATCAACACTTCTAAATTACTGGGAAGAATGTAATTAATCATTCACTTCCTTATGCTTCCTACTAGGCAGACGCAGATCATTGCAGGCAAGTTGAAGTAAGCCATTTCAGATTTTCAAAACATGCTGCAGCTAGTGGAAATTTGGGGTAAGCACCAGTTTACACATTCTGTCAACAGATCACAGCACAAAAGGTAACTCAGTGTCTGACTGTAACAGGATTTGATGACAAACAGTTTATGAGTTGCCTTTGAGAAAGGATTTTTCTGTCACTAAGTCAATAAAAATCCAGAGAAGAAGTTTATGGAACTAATTTTCAGTCCAGCCCAAGTGCATTTCAAAGCAAATTGAGAAAATAGAGTTCCAGTGTCAGAAGCCCCAAATTCTGAGCCAAACCTCTATAGCTGACAGTCCCGTGTTTGCACTGAGATTTATTT
>NW_020955790.1:399073-403686 GCF_003031625.1 Empidonax traillii
TTTTTTTTTTTTTTTTAAGGTATCATTTGCCCTTCTCTTAGCGCCCCTCACACGGTACCGCGGCACAGCGCAACCAAGGCAGCCCCGATGCTGAAGAGCAGAAATGAGAACCCGAGTGGTAATTACCTGTTTGACGTCTGTCCAGGATGTGAAGCACGGCTGAAAGGCGAGACTGGAGTGCCCCTCAGGAATTCATTTTGTATATGTGCAGGGTCTGCACTCAGAGTCTCCTGACAGATGAGTTTTTAACTTCAGCCCCTCCAACGAGGAGGATACCACAACCCCTTGGGTTCTACTGTGTAATTATACCTACATGGTATAGCTGCAAAGCCTCTCACTCTGTCTTTACTGAGAACTGTGTTCGAGGTAATATGTGCACAAAGGGTCATGTAAAGTCTCTTATTGTCTAAAAGCTTGACCTTTTACATCTTGGAAACCTGCTATCATCTCTCATCTCTTCTTTCTCTGACTAAACAAACAATTACTTTAACCTTTCCTCTTCATTAATGTTTTCTGAACCTTTTCACTCTTATTGCCTCTCTGTATTCACTCGCATTTAGCTCCAGGTTCCACGGTGTGCCACACCAAAGCGAATGGAAGTACCACAGAGTTGCCAACGTGACATATACAGTGATCACGTCTACTCTGAGTGCCTGCAGCATGCACTTATGAAATCATTGGGAGCATTTCTACATTTATTATAGCATAGGGTTTTTTTTCAGGCTGGCATGCTTACAGCAACGTTTTATACTGGAGGAGAAATAGCTGAGCTTTTATCCCTAGATAAAGCCTCTTCCTCAATCACCTTATTTCAAGTAACTAGCTAATAAAATTAAAGTGATTCTGTATCCTTCATGTGCCATGAAGTGTTGCTTAGGGCTTGAACAAGGATGTCTCTGTTCAATTAGTCTCTAGCATATTAAAAAGAAAATACTTTATTTTTTTTCCTTCTGCATTGATATAAATTTCAATAGGATTTCTCATAGCGAAAGTCACAACAATGTGTACCTTTAATGTACCTCTTTCTTTGCAATTCACCTCCCTTGTAAGCCGTGTGAGCCTTGGGTCCCAGTAGGTTGCTCCAGGCTGTTCCCCACTCTCCAGGCTGAGTATTCCAAATGCCATTTACAGTTCCTTCAGTCGCTTCCATTGATCATGTCTCTCCTAAAGTGGAAGCATCCTTGTGCTGTGAGCGTGTGACCTCACTCAGGGTCAGTGGGCACCACCAGTGTGAATTGGTGGGTCTGCCTTGAAGGTCTACCTTGTGTTGCACAGGGGCAGAGGTGAAATGTTAATTGGGTTGTAACCAGGCTTAGAGAGCTCTGACAAGTCACTCCTGCTCTTTTGGGCAAGAAATCGGTGTGTAAATCTGTAAGTTACTGGTGCTGAGAAGGGGAGGCTGCCCTGCAGTGCTCGATCTCTCAGAGGAGCCAAGATCCTCTTTGGACTGCTGGTGATTCATGTAGAGAGCTAAGGTACTTTCTCTGAAGTGGATTGGATGTGTCTCTCTACATTTTTCTGGGAATTTTGGTTAGCGTTTCCTCTTGCCACATGCTAAGCCCTGCACTGATGTTTGTAGCATCCCAGACGTTTGGATAATGGTTTATTTTTCCTGTGGCATGTTGCTGTGTAACCCAGCAGGCACAACACTTCATCTTTCTCTGCAGCTTGAAAACCTTCTTTTGTCTGCGTAGACGTTCAGAGTAGCGACACATCTGCCTGTTACATTCTCTCCCTGGTACTGCTTTTACCTTGTGCTTTGAATGGGTTTTAGTAACTTATTTTAGCAAATGCAGATGCTGAAATGGGGAAATGGCTTGCTACTATTCTTGGATTTTATTCTGCAACGGGTTGGGTTTTTTGGGTGGTTGTTTTTTGTTTGTTTGTTTGTTTGTTTTGCTTTGCCCAAGAGAAAAATGTTGGAACTTGCCCGTAAAGGTGGTCCTTCAGCGTAGGGCAGGGGAAGAGAGGGGAGGACAGCACAGAAAGAAATGAGTGCTTGATGGTTCCCAAATAGAATTGTTTCCTCATAATGTCAGGCTCACTTTTTACCTGGTCATGTTCTTCAACCGTGGCGTAAGTAATCAAGACGGGTAAGAAAGATACAAATATAGGTATATGTGTGTGTGTCTATAAGTCTGTTATTATACAAGAAGGAGGTGGGTTTTTTTCCCTTTTTAAGGTTTCTCTCATGCTCTGCAGACTCAGGCAGGGGTGGACACACACATGCACACACTGTCTGGTAGGGCAGGACACAGCTCAGTGTCAGGGACAGTTGCTAATGTGGCACAGGCAGCCCTGCTACCCACAGGTCATGGTGTGGAAGGCAAACAAAAGAGTCAGATCCATTTATAGAGGAGCCAGGAGCCGTCTCAAATATCAAACTTGCGTCCTGACCACTTGTTTTTCTTTATTTAATCAGGAATATTTTTATAAGTGATTATAATCCTTGTGAACAACCTGTGAGTGTTTTTGTTCTGACAAAGGGAACATTTGCCTCTGAATAAATAGTGATGCTGGAGTGTGGATGGGGTGCTTGGTGTGGGTGTTCTTAATGCAACTTAATTTTGCTTTTGTTTTTATTTTTATCTCAGTGTATACTCCTCTGAAAATGCTCCCAGTATTCTGCCTCTGGTCTTGACATACACCTCACGGCTTTCATGTTAAATCTATTTTAAACTGCTTTGGTTTTGCAGGATCTTAGTACCCAGTTCATATACAGCAGTAAATTTGACAGAACTCTCAACAGTTTGACTTATAACGTCAAGTAAAGTTAGCATAAACTAGTAGTTTCCAGTTAAGAAAGATTATTTCTTTGATTCTTCTCTGTTTTCTACTTCTGAGGCAATAGCAGATTTAGTAGTTGCTATTATAAAGGTATACTTAACCCTCAAACACTGACTTGCTGTGTGACTGGCTGAACAGGGCAGGTGCAGATACCTCAAGCCTTTCAGCACTGTGGTTATAAAGTGCTTTGGTGTTTGCCCCTAGAGGTGAGCCCTGAGGGAATTTCATCCTTCAGGAAAACTGTGTTTCAGCTCCAGGCTTAGTAGGCTTCAATTCTGCAGCCACTGCAGCTGAGTGTGCTGAACTTCCTTTTGTCAGCATGAACGTTTTTAGTGGTACTTCCGATTAGGGACAATTTAGAATTAAAATATAGTGTCATTGTCTGCCCTGGTATTTTTTTTTTGGTTTTGCATTTTCCAGAATTTTTGAAGAGAAATGTTACCAGTTTCTAAGTGTTTTGTTGAAGGCTTTAAATAAAATAGATATTTGCCTTAAAAAATGGTTTTGCTAAATCTGTATTTATAGTTTTTTTAATACTACCCTAATACAAGACCACAAACAGCAGAGAGGGTGACAGCAGAGCTTTCCTACTTAGTTTTGAACATTTAGGAAGGAAAAAACCCCGTTTTCTTCTGAGACTCTAACTTTTCAGTTTTCCTGTTAGGTCTCTGAAACATATACTCTAAAACTCAGTTTGTTCAAATTCATGGAAATCTGCATTCCACATTGGATAAGAGACTGTGCAATTATTAAGCCAAACAGTTATATAAAATACGGGGTTGAAATAAATATAGGTGAATTGAGCAACAAAATCTCTTTGAGTTCTTTCAGGGAAAATCCTCAACATTGCAGATCCTGTACAGATTTTCCAGATAAGTGAATGAACTGTGTAGCATGCCTTTTTCCCCCCTAATGTGCAGCTTGCCCCTCTCACCTGGGCAAAAGATTGTGTGAATCACATGACAGAATAAACGTGGTGCCTTACGCCATCTTCTAGTTTAAGATGACCATGGAAAACATACTTTCTGCTTGTTTCACCAAAGTATGCATTCAAAGCGCAGAGATGCTTGGTAAATGACAGACTGAAATACGTCTCCTGAGGAGAGATTATTTGACTGTGTGTATGTCTACGTACATCGCTAATTTTAAGATAAAACCGCAGGGTTTCTGTGATGATGAAGGATTGGCAGCTACAATCATATGTGCTCAGCTTATGATTTTTGCACAAAAATGTGGACAGTGCACGAAACGTGTTCTATTGTTATTTATTTTTTAAAAGGTAATGGTTAATTAGCAGACTTAATTATTTTGCTTCTATTGAAAGCAGCAGTAAGACTTCCAAGGTATTGCCTTCATTTTTTTCAGCACTCACTATGATGTTTCCCGGCGTTCATCAACACTTCTAAATTACTGGGAAGAATGTAATTAATCATTCACTTCCTTATGCTTCCTACTAGGCAGATGCAGATCATTGCAGGCAAGTTGAAGTAAGCCATTTCAGATTTTCAAAACATGCTGCAGCTAGTGGAAATTTGGGGTAAGCACCAGTTTACACATTCTGTCAACAGATCACAGCACAAAAGGTAACTCAGTGTCTGACTGTAACAGGATTTGATGACAAACAGTTTATGAGTTGTCTTTGAGAAAGGATTTTTCTGTCACTAAGTCAATAAAAATCCAGAGAAGAAGTTTATGGAACTAATTTTCAGTCCAGCCCAAGTGCATTTCAAAGCAAATTGAGAAAATAGAGTTCCAGTGTCAGAAGCCCCAAATTCTGAGCCAAACCTCTATAGCTGACAGTCCCGTGTTTGCACTGAGATTTATTT
>NW_020955790.1:403985-478012 GCF_003031625.1 Empidonax traillii
TCAGTGTCTGACTGTAACAGGATTTGATGACAAACAGTTTATGAGTTGCCTTTGAGAAAGGATTTTTCTGTCACTAAGTCAATAAAAATCCAGAGAAGAAGTTTATGGAACTAATTTTCAGTCCAGCCCAAGTGCATTTCAAAGCAAATTGAGAAAATAGAGTTCCAGTGTCAGAAGCCCCAAATTCTGAGCCAAACCTCTATAGCTGACAGTCCCGTGTTTGCACTGAGATTTATTTAGGTTTGCTGGATTAAATCAGGATTCATATACATAAAAGTTCTGTTCAGGCCAAAAAGGAACAGCAAACCAAGTAGACAAGTTCAGACTACAAAGATCAGAGTTTTCATCTTTATTCTGCAAATATGGAACATTTGGAAAGCATTGCGTAAACGGAACTTTTGCCAAGTTTTCTGAAGTAGTTACCATCTGATTTGTCTGCATGGTATTTACTTGGTAAAAACGCATATTGCTCTGTTTTTGGAAGTGAGAGCTTACCCGCGAACTGCAACCTGGAGGGACAGAAAGTATATTCTTAAATGGCTTGTCAGCAAAAGTTTAACTCAGCTCCTGTCCCTATCCACCCATGCTGCTTCACAAACTCGCATCACCGCCGGAATGGAAGAACTCCCGGCAGTCGGAGAACAGCGGCCAAATGTGTTTAACGTGCTGCCCCACGAGGAGGGGAGGGAACAAGCTGGCCAAGAACTGAGTACAAGTATGTAGCCCAATTTCTTCTGAAAGAATGAAACAATCCTTTTATGTCCTTGTAGGAAAGCAACAGCTTTCTGTTCTTGCTCTGCAACCTCCTTTTCTAGAAAACTGTTGTTCAAAAGAGCCTGGTACAGCAGCGTCCTTCAGCCTCCAAGATTCACTTTTGGGTTATTGCCAAAAAAAAAAAAAAAAAGGCACCTTCAAGCATTGTCACGTAATTACTAATAACATTTATTATGTTTATTTTGCCAGTTTTAACCTGGTAATCAACTACCACGTTTCACCCGGGATTCTGGGCTCTAAGGAATCCATGCTAAAATGAACATTTGCTTCAGCAAAGGCTTCCAGCTGAACGTAGGCCACTAAGGGTTTCTTTTAAGTTGGATATGAGTGCCTTTTTTTTTTTTTTTTTTTTTTGCCTCCTCCCTTCCGCTGAAGGACAGAAAACAAGTTCTGAAAGCCTGGTTGCTGGTTTAAAACACTAATAATTTGAAATTTCTTCAGTGTTTCTGTGTTAAACGCTGTTTCAGAGCCACTGCTACTTAAATGAAGGGATTTAGTTGTGGAATATTTACCTGAGACCTGTTTTCATACTTAAACATAAGAGTTAACCTTATCACATATGGACTATGTCAACAACTTTTTTTTTCCCTTTGTCTGATTAATCTCTTCTTTATAATGCTTAATTATATAATGTCTTGGGGTTTGGAGGGGTAAAACCTGCCATGGTAATGAAAGTAAAAGCAACCAGAGTGTCTGTCCTCACCTTCTGGCTGACTGACGTGGGAAGGATTTGAGCCTGCTTCAGGTTATGGTGCTTGGACTCAGCTTGTTGAAGGCATTTGGCCAAAGACAATCTCACACCTGCGGTGTGAAGGCTGGCCACAAAGGCTTGCTAGGGGAATGACAGGACATGTAGGTTCCTTGTTTAGTCCTGTTATAGCCTAAGTACATTGTTTTTCTTAACCTGCACCCCTTTAGAGTTAAATCTTGTTCCTTTATATACCTGGTAATAAAGGAACTTAAGCGTTTTAAGTACTGCAAGAGTCCTAGAAGTAGATTCAAGTGAATCTCCATATCGGAGAATTACGAGGAATTGGATCCCATGGGCTGTTAAAAAGGGAAGAAAAAAAAAAAAAAAAAGGGAGGATGTAATTGCTGTGTTGGCCATGATTCCTGTCCGTGGAGGAATGGCTATTGCAGGAGGGCTGCCTATCAGACAGAGTGAGTTTGTAATCTGTTTGTAGTGGCAAATTCCGTGCTTGGCTCATTGTGATATCTCAGTCTGAGTTAATTATAGAGTTTGGGGAGGGGTGTAGGGGAGGGAAGACAGAAATGAAAGCCTCTCTCAGAAGACCCAATTCAAAGGAAAGCAGAGTGCAATTCTGTACCTTTTCTTCTGTCTGACGCTTCAGCTGCTGAGTGTGCCGCACCCTTATTCACACAGACGGTGCAGTCTGCGGAAGGTCCTGCCATAAGAATCGAGTGAAGCAGCCTATTGTTGGGTGCAGCTCTGAGCCGGGTACTCTTCAGGGTTATAAACGCTACTGAGGCATTCCAGTGGTACTTGTTTTCAGATCACTCTGATATTGATGCATTCCCTTGCATGTTTTCTGTTTGTGACCTATTTTTGATGCGTTTTACATCTGCTTTAGCAGCTCTTTGACAACCAGAAAACAGGGCTGTTTACTGAGTTCACAGCTGCTGCTAATATCCGTGCAACTAGCCAGAACTGACTATTTTCTTGGTTAGCTCATCCTCTTGAATGAACCTCTCCACAGGGTTTGTTACAAGTTTGTTTCAACTGGAATGCTATCAAAAGTTTCCACACATTAGTGAAATTCTCATACTTCAGCCTTCCTAGAAATCCAGAAACATATGCACCCTTGCTAATTCCAGTAACTTTCTTCTATTTCCCATGGCTTAACTACATCAGCTTTTCGCAGATAGTGAAAACATAACAGCCTGTTATAAATGGGACAAAATTCCTGCTGTCATTAGTTAATACTAATGCAACCGACAGCTTTGCACTTGAACAGTCTTTAAGGAAATGAATCTTGAAGTCTAGTTTAAGAGCGCTATTACCTATCATTTCACATTGTAGTGTTTTATAATGGTAATTGAATTACCTTACTTTTCACGTTATTTTTTTGTATACAGAGGAGGTTTGAAGGGGTGGGAATGTAAATTGATCTTACAGTAATATGCATTTCCTTGCATCACCTTCAGTGCCCTCTGGAACTGGTTTGCTCATGGTGCATCATCTCTCAGTGAGGCTGCGTCCTGAGAGTGAATTCCTACCTGTGCCATTGTCTGAGTGTTTGTGGGCGGTTTGGTACTCATGCAGTTTATTACTCTATGGATTAGTTACTCCCAGAACACTTGTTCCCACCAAAGAAAGGTATTACTGGACCTTGGTGGTTCAGGTGCAGGAAATCGCAGCTGTGTAAAGTCCAGGCACAGTTTGTTTTTTGTTTGTGTTTGGTTTGTGCTCAGGCACTGATTAATAGCACAACATTGCAGGCAGTTGGTGTGTGTGCTTCTGGAAGTGCAGAGAGGTCCCAGGCTCTGGGAAGGGATTAACCTGTGGACACACTGCTTCAGTTCCAGCTCTTTGAGCTCCTGCTTGCAGACTGCCCTTCCTGATTTTTAAATACTGTTCAGAGGTGTTATTGATCATCTCCCAAGTGCTTATGTTTTTAATAACTGTGTTGCCTAAGCCCCATTTTGGATCTCAAAAAACCTTCAAGCGTTTCTATGTCCTCCTTGTCAGGTAAACGTTATAGGCTAGCTGTGACTGGAATTACAGATGTGGAAGCAAAGGCACAAAGGGTATAAAAGATCTGCTGGCGTCATTTCAGTGCATCAGAGACAAAATTAGGCAAAAAGATTTCTGACTCCCACCTGTGTCCTACTCTTCTAGCAATTTTCCTGCTTCATTCAATTTTGGAACTTTTGCTGTCACTGTATCTTGCAGGTAGCTTTCATTCCTTAATGGTTTTGAAGATTGATTTTCACCACTCCCACCCCCAGTTAATTTCCAGTTGTTAATGAAGTACATCTTGAATTTTCTTTGGTCCACCGTGAAGCTTGTGATGGTGACTCTAAAGTACTATCTGATCTCTACCTGTTTGTTCTTAGGGAATGACAGAAAATGTCAGTAGAACCTGACCAACTCCTACTCTCGTTTTACCAGATACAGCCAACAGGAGACACCAGAACATTTGTTTGGGCTCTCCTTAGATGGACTAAAATATTTGCTAGTAGGCTTTTCAGTTTGCATTGTTCCAGTCCAGATGAGCAGTGTTGTGGGGTAGCTTAAAAACATTTATTGTGATAGTTAACTAAACTTGCAGCGCCTTGTTTGTTTGTGCTGTGATGACACTGGCAAGGTGAGTGCCCATTGTAGGAAGCTCATGAACCTATTCTTGGTTCCTAAAAGTTGTTCTCCACTGATGTTAAAGGAAACCTAGGTGCACAATAACCTTCTCTGGACCCCTGTTTTTTCCACCTATCTCGGATACTTATTCTGAGAAGTGAAATCTTGTTTTTCTGCTTTTTTTTTGATTTGTTCTAAGGGGAGCCTGGGTGATGAGTAGCTGATACTAAGCACCTAAATTTGAGATGGCTGAATCTGTCCAACCAAAATCTCACCTCACTTAAAGGACAAAACGTAAGAGTGGTAGAATAAATATATTGAGAGTGGGCATTGTGCAGTTGAAAAGGGGGCAACAAGATGCCTTGTGTTATTTTACAAAAGCATCTGCCTTGCTTGGCCATACTGAGTGATAGGAAGAACTAGAAAGTAATCCAGTCAACACAGCTGTTTGTGGAGGTCATGGTATGCTATGAACACAACTTGTTGACTCATAAAACCTGGTCAAAACATAACTGTTCCTACATCTGTGAGTCTCCCCTAATCTTTTTGCACCATCTTTGTTCCTTTATTTTTTTTCCTCTCTGTGAATTCATTCAACTGGAGAGATGGCAGGTATTCATCAAGGCAGCTCTCTGCCTCCTACCCAGACAATTCTGCTGAACCCTTAGCACCCTTCCATACAGACAGGAACATTTTTAAGGTTTCCTAGGGCTTTGCTGCTGTATCGTTTTCCAGCTGCAGTAGGGCAGTGTATTGATTCGTAAACTGATACCCGTGGTCTCAACCTGTGTATGTTCATTAGGTCCCTGGGTGGTTGCTGGAGAGGACTGTGGAGTAATGCCGGCAGAACAAATGCTAAAATACAACAAACACCTTCCTCTGTGGAGAAGTTCACCCAGTTGCACAATGGCTGAGGGGAGACCACTGGAAATAGGCTATACCCGCTGCTCAAAGCAGGAACAGCTCTGCCCAGGTAGCTTGACCGGTCGTGTTCTGTGTATCTGCAAGGACTGAGACTCCACACCCTTGCTGGGCAGCCTTTGCCAGTGTCCAGTCATACTGGCAGTAAAAGTTTTATCTTACAGGGCGTTTAATATGGAGTTCCCCATATTTCAATTTGTGCCCACTGCAATTAGAAAGGAAGAGGCTGTTGTGTAGGTGGATTTTAGCAAAGTCGGGAGGAAGGAAACAAGGCATTGGACTGCTGCAAAACAGGGAATTCGGTAGCAAAAATGCCGAATGTCTGTGGCACAGTACAAATCAGCAGATTCTGCAGACTGCAAGAGGGAAATCCTTCCAGCCCCAACTGAAATAGATGAGGTAGTTCACATCTTTCAGAATTGCAGATTAAGGCAGCCTGAAACACGACAGAGAGTGAGCTATGTCAGCATATGCTCAGTGCATGTTCTCAACTTTATCTTTACATGTGAATGCAAGAAAATTTTCTCATTTTTCAGAGGCGAGCTGGGTTTCTCCAGCACAATTCTGTGGCAACGGGCGAATTCTGCAGGAAAGCTTTACAGCCGCAAAATGCATAAAGTCTGGAACATGGATAAACTGGTTAGGATAAAATAGAAACCAGCAAAACCCTCTGCCAAAATCTGAAGTGAAATGAATAGAGGTTCAAAAAAAGTTCATTCAGTACGCCTGGCTCCTTGTTTCCATCATTTAGGAATAATTACGTTTTTGTCACTAACATTGTTTTTAAATGTCAATAGAAACCAGACAAGTAGATTTGTAAACCCAGCCCTGTCACATGGAATATATTAGGTTTTCCAATACCAGCCTCTTTTAAGTAAGGTTGAGGAAGCTTTAAAAGCTCAGTAAGTCTCGAGTGTTAGGAAGCTATTGAAAGAGCTTGTTAGGCTTTATGACAAGCAGGTTGAAATATAATAGGCCTGGAGCTTTGTGAAGGAGCCGGAAAGCTGTGGTTGGAGAGAGGACAGTGCCCAAGAGTTTGAAGGCCAGATGATTTGTGCAAAGGGGATGTTGGAAGGTTCAAGGCAAAATAAACAAATGGGGCTAGCCACAGGGATGGTGTTAAGCGGAGACCAAAATGCTTCCTTAGCTTGGTTTCTAAACATCAGTTAGTCTGTCTAACCAAAGAAGGCATTTTCAGTTAATGTTTCTTCTTTTCCACACTCGGGCCAAGGAACTATTTTCTGTTACCTAATTGACTACATTTGTTCTGACCCGGACTTTCCTTAGCCTTTTACCTAGTGAGACTGCTGGTCTTCCTCCTAATCATGAATAGCGTGTGATTCTCTTCTGGTAGTCCTAGATGGGTTTTGTTAACTCTGGCACTGCCCTGCTGGCTCAGTTCTTATCCCTCTGCTGTGATATCCTACTTAAATAGGCCACTTTGTACCTATCATTTGTTTTCTGGTAGAGAAGTTTTGGATAAGATGTTGTCTACTAGACCAGCCTGGGTACGTGGGAAATGTAGTTAGCTTCTGGCAACATAGGTCCTTCTAACAAAATAGGCAGTTTTCCATGTTCTTAGATCCACTGCCATGCCTTGAGCAACAAGAAAAATAAATGAATAAAAGGTTGTTCTTAGCATTTATAGTTTTGAATGCAAATTTGAAGATATGAGCTAAGTGCAGTAATAACTTCTGTGACTTTCAGGCCTCTTTAAGCTATAACTTGGAGGTGTGTACCTAGTCTTGTTCATATCAGCAGGGGATTGAGAGCTCCACAGGAATATTCCTTTAAAAAAAAATCCCTTGATCTTCAATGGAGATGCACAGTAAAGAAAATGTAACTCTACAGGGACAGCTTGGTCTTGTAATAATCGCTGCATCCAGTTACTGGGGTCTAATTGTATATAATAGTCCTGTCAGAGCTTAAGTTATCTACCACTTTAAAACTAGGTCCTAAAGGCCCTGAGCATAGGTATTGTCATTAGAATATGTCAGCTCAAGAATGAGTTCCTTGAAAAGTAGATCAGGAAGCTGTTACAGCTAAGCACTTGTTATGGCTGTTGACGGCTAGCTAGAGAATATTACATTACACTAACTCAATTTTTCCCAAAGGATAGGAATTTTTTATGCTTACTTCCTTTTTTACTGATGTGACAGATCTGGGATATGTAAAACAGAAGAGAACAGGGAAGCAGGAACATTAAAAAAAAACCAAAACAGTGGTTTGAAATCCTAGCTTTCTAATACCTTCTTGCATTACATATATATATATATATATGTTCTCTCACTTTTACATAACATAGCTGGTTGGAGACGAAAAAAAAATCCATCTTGTTAAGGTTGTAAACTGCCAGTGTTCATTACTGAACTTTCCAGATCATCCCTTGTCAGCCTAAGATTACTTTCCCTAATCCCTGCTGCACCTTAAACACATCACCAGGCATTCACAAAGAAAGGTTAGACCCTTTGCAAGCACAGCATCTCTGAGTCACTACAGACATTCTTCGTGTAGTCTCATGGTCCTTGAGCAGTTCCAAATACAGCCGACTCATTCCAGTCCTATCAACATATTCTTTCTTAGCTGAGTCAAGAAGGACACAGAGCCTTTGCATAAACCCACTATCATACAGATATGTCACTGTCTATGAACAATACCAGATTAGATGAGATAATGCCCAGTTTGAAGAATGAGGGGAATTTCATAATTCAAAACCAGAATAAAACTAAATGGTAACTGCTTTATCCAGAATACCTGACAGATAACTGTGTATATAAACCTACATTCCTCCAGAGTCCCATACTTTGTGGTATGTGAAAATCTAGAATTATCTTTCCTTTTTCACATTATATATTTCCTGGGGCTTCCTTGGGAATTGTACTGGAGTGATAATGAAGTAATCTCAGAAGAGCATCTGATTTGCGGGTTGCGTTGTAATCATCATAAGCCTATTACAAAGTATATATTCCTCATCTTAATAATATTCTCCTGGAGTGGGGATTGGAGTCAGGGAAAACTCCCGTGTAGCTAACCTTGGCAGTGTCTAGCATGTCTAGCAGATGCCAAGTACAATGTTCTGGAATAAATCATCTCTAGCTAAATCTTTGCTAATATAGCAAAATATAGCAAGTAAAATCTATGAATGTGTTATTTTAGCAAATGCATATTGTCAGATCCTTATTCTGGGTTTCCAGCCTCTAAAAATGCAGGTGGTGCATATTAGTGATTAAGTGAACAGTTGGAGGAGGAAGGAACTTATAGTATGCTAAATTCGGGTTGCTTGATGTAGATACTTGAAATGCTGCTATACATGGGAAAATTTTCCTTTTTCCCTCCTTTTTTTTCCTGTTTTTTTTTTAAACACTCAAGTGCAGTCATATTTATTCCTTTTTTTACTACCATTTATTAGTGGGGAGCGTGAGGTTTTGGAAATTTGAGAAAGTAACTTGTAGTTCTGTAGAACTTTTCCTTAGATCTGTTTGGGCTATAATTTGCAGCCTGAAAGACGTAGATATAAAGAAAACACTTCCAGGAAATAAAGTGGCTTAGATTAATCAGTGTTGCTGCACATGTTCAAATCAATTACTCAGAGGAAACACAAAACTTTTTAACTGTTTATAGTACCTAAATGCAATATAAATTAGGCACTGCTCTCCAAAGCTTGGAGAAGTTTTTATCTTAGCAGGGTTAAGTGAGTTCACTTGGGTTTTTTTTATAGGAAACAAAACTGCTGTCCCTTTTCTAATCTTTTTCAAGATGAAATTTGTTCTATATAAAATTAAAGACAATGAATGACCACAGTTTATATGAAAGATCAAGTAACTTTCTACATTTGTTGGGCAGCAAGTTGTTCATTTTTTACACTGATCAATTTTGAGGTAAAAGTATTAATCTGTGTCCACTTTCTCTTTTTGGATATATTCAACAGTGAAAAATGCATTGGAATGACTTAAGAAAGGCTGGGGAGGGCAGAGGATGGGAGAGAAAATTAGGTGAACTTTAAGGTCAGTGTCATAAAGATACCAACCTAACCTGATTATTGTCTGCCCTCTGGAGAGGAGAAAATCTTACACAACTGCATTAAAGCTGAGAAAAATGAGAAGCTGAAGAGGAAATTGTATTACTCTCTGAGGTAGATTATGTTGTACAGTTAACAAATTAGGGTCACTTACATTCCTTAAAAAAAAAAAAAGAAATTGCTGAAGTCGTGTAACTGAACAAGATAGGCAACTATAAAAATCTTCCACTGTATCCAAGAAAGTGAGGGGAATATCACTTAGTATACAACTGGTTTCTCTTTTATAGGAAGCCCGAGGCTCTCCACTAAGAGGAATGTTATTTACAGGTTTAGAAAGGTCTGTTCCATAACATAACAGTAATCCTTTTATGTTGATGGCATGACAAAGTCTAAATAGTGCCCCATTGTTTTCTCTGACTCGCAGCTGCACTTTTCTGAGCGTCCAAGGTTGTTTCTAGGTGGATGTGCATTTCAGCAAAGAGAAATTGTTAGGGAACTGGAAGAGCAAGTCTCTCTTTACCATGCTCATGTAGGCTGCAGGGCTGCATCACCCAGGGGAGAAGACTCGACTTTGATGCAAAGTCCATGTCTATCTTGCTGACTGGGGGCCTGGTGGCTCAGACTGTGCCTTCCCTACTGTTGAGCAGCACCTGGACTTTTTGTCTTGGGGGATGGATGACGGTGGTACTGAGGAGCAAGTGTTGGAAAATGGAAAAGTCAAGGGAGTGCGCCTCCACCTGATCTTTGTCATGATGGCTAAGGACAAAGAAACTTTTGATTCTTCTGTGGTGATGGACTTTTTTAACTTGAGTGGCCCACCTTTATGTAAAGCCTCTATCCTCTTGCTTAATTCAAAAAGCATAAGACGTTTTTTGGTTGATTCCCACCGAAGTGCTCACATTGAAAACATTTCCAGAGTTACACAGCATGGAAGAAGTACACAATTAAATCCTTCAGCGTAAAAGTATACATGAAATGATGGGTACTTTTGCAACTTTGGAAACCAGGTTGCCCTTCAACTCCATCTACTTCAAACCCATTCTGGGAAATGAAATTAGTTATTATTATTAGTTATAGTATTTGAGATTAGTTATTTGCTGCACTACCTTGAAATGCAAGAAGTTGAAATATAGGCATTGGTTTATTCTGCCTTTTGTTAGATTGAGAGCTTTAGAAATGTGCAGAGCAGAGACTCTTTTTTTTTTCCCCCCTCTTTTTTTTTTTCCTTTTAACAACTGAGGGTTTAGAGCGGCTGCCGGCACAGGAGGAAATACCATTAGATAGATACAAGAAAAGCCAATATTCTGCGTTATTCGTGCAGACAACTAACATTTGAAACTTGCACGAACTGTTTCCACTTAAAAGCTGTCAGTCACATTGGTTATAAAAAGCCCAGAGCACTCAGGGACTGTCAATCACTTCTTAGGAGAGAGAGCTGACATCTTAACATTTACTTTGCCAGTATTTACCAGATGCAGAAAACCAAAGGGTGAAAATGCAAATGAAAACACGCAGTCTCACTGATCACATAATACAAGGGAAACATTTGGACCAGTTACTGTAGCTGCTCACCTAGGAGCCTCCAATCCCGAGAAGGTTTCTCTCTCTTGCTCTATGAATAGAACTGTTGCAGGCTGGCTCTGCCGTGTTGCAGGGAAAAGGCTTATGCAGACAGTGTCTTCAGAGAGCTGTCACGGAGTTGTCAGGTGATGAAACAGGTTGACTCTGGCCCCTTATATCTAGGGAAGCAGCAAGAAATGTCCAGAAGGGCACATAAAGGGCATCTACCTTGCTTTTTTTCTTATGGTAATAGGGATGTGGGTGTTGTAATTATCAGGCTGATGACATGTTCTCGTGTAAGAAGGGGATTGGCAAGGAAAGGAATAGGAGGAACCAGTTAATTCAAATACATCTTCAGATCTTTCTCTGTATATTTCTCGGTCTAGTTATCCCTGGATTGCCCTGAGAACCGATGCTTTAGGTATCGGTCCTAGTGCTTCAGTGAGACTGCATCTGTGAGTAGCACTATGAATTAAGCAGCTGGAACCTCTGGCCAGGACCACTGTTGTTGTCACATAGCAGGAGGTGTAGGTGCAGCTGTGAGCAAGGTGCAGGTGCAGAGCTGGTGTGTTCACACGTCGCAGGCCTATGCACATTGTGCTGCTCTATTGTCGGGAAGGTCAAAGGGATGTTGTCCTTGAGGCTGCCTCCAGCAGTTCACTGGACCTGAGCACCAAGTGTCATGTTCCCACAGCTTTGGGCATCCAAAGGGATTCATGTGACTGTTGGTCCTTTTTCTAACCTTAGACTGTCAGTCTAAGTCAGCATGGCCAAACACAGCAAATATGGAAATGTTGCAAACTTTGCTTTAAATGAAGTCACTCATGTGAGCTCCTCTTTACTGGAGTCTTATGGAAGGTCTGATTCAACAGTGAGCAGCTTCCAATGTCTGTCTCTTGGAGTGGTGCAGCGAGTTGTTCACCAGTGATCCCAGAAGTTTTGTTAACTTGTGTTAACAAAACTAACACGTAACATGTATGCACAGCTACACGTTACTATGTGCATCCAAATGTTAAGTCTCACAATCCAAACACAGCCTTTGGTTCCACAAGTCATCTTCCATGCAGAGTTCCTCCTGCCATTTGGAGCAGAATTTGGCTCCAGATCAAACCTCTAAATGAGGTTTTTAGAGAACTAGTGTAACTGCAGATACTTAAGTGTAAATTCATAGAACCAAAGTCATGCTCCCGTTCAGTTGCCATTGTAGTTAGTGGAAGCTGAATGAATGCAGTTTATGGAACCAAGTGATTTAGTTTACCTTGGAGTAGACACCTCTCAGCTGTCAGCAGAATGATTCTATGAGGTTCATTGACTGCACTGAGTAGGTTTCCTTTGACTGGAATAGGAATTCAGACACTTACTGCATATTAAGTGCCCTAATCTTGAACTAAATCCCACCCTTGCAGCCAGCTGCTTAAGTGACTCTGCCCATTTGGAGGACTTGCCCTCTGGGATTATAGCCTTTCCTGAAACTCATGTTCCCACATCCATGAAGCTACCATGTTTTCTTTCATAGCAGGGCTGTTTTACATAGTATAGACATGCTTTAACCTTTCAGGCCTCTTTTACCTGGCATACAGACAGTCCTACAGCTGTGGCAGCCCAGAGCTCACTGGGGATAAGTAGACCACGTATTTACCAATTATTTCAGATAATTCTCTGTGTATTTGTGTGTCAGGTTTATATATTATCCAGTGGTATGAAGAATACCAGTTTAGGTTACGTGACGCTCAAGAAGTTCTTGCTGCTGAGTGTGTATAAATGCATGAAAACTGTATTATGTGTCATAAGCGAATTGCAGTAGGGTTCAGGTAGTACAGTAAGATCAAAGAATACATTTGGGAACTTGACTGCAGGTATAAGCTACCTCTGTTTTCCCCTTGGAAATGGGGAAAAAAAAATGGAGTAGTAGACTCCACTTTACTTAACAAGTGAAAAAGTGTTTTTCCATTGTTTCTTACATGTCATGTCTATCTGTCTATACATGGGCCAGGCCTGTATTCTCGAGTACTTTATTTTTGTAATAGGAAGTTCTTTCTTCCCTTAGGGAGACTCTTCATCTTTCTTCCAAGGATAAAGAAAGAATGCTATTCACCATAACAATAAGTCTAGAAAAAGTAACAGAAAACAAAATGTCCCTGTATACATTTTGAATAGCTGAAAGTTGATTACATCAATGCTCTGCTAATCATCCTCACATTTTAATGCCAAAAGACATAAGGCTGTGGTTAGTATGGACCAGAGGTTGCGACTAAGAGAAAGATCAATAGCTCAGTGTAAGAAAATGTAGACTGAATGTGTGTTGAGTATTTTCCTGTAAGAAATATCCACTGCTATGCAGAACAGACTCCTGTGGTCCACAGAGGATGTCAAATAAAATGGTTATTTCCTTTTATTTCTCAAAATACTATGGAAGTTATATGTGAAGAGTACAGAGCAGAAGAGAGAGCTTGTATTATATAATCATCTCTTCCATGTCCTGTGGTCCATGCCCTTTGGTCATTCACTGTATGACAGTTAAGGTACATAACACATGGGGTCAGGAGAACAGGTAATGAACACCTGTATGTACTGATAATCCCTTTGTTCCCCTCCTCTGATGATACAGGAAGTTAGAAAACTCTTGATGTTGCAACCTGAAGCTCTACCAAACAAAGAGGAGACTGTAGCTGAGAGAGTCTGGGGCTTGCCTGCCTGGGCAAAATATAGCATTCCCTGAAGTGCCAGTTCCTTGTCTGCAGATCATGAGCTGGAGACCTGTCCACATGCTGTGCAAGTTAACTGCTACTGGCTGAAAGCCAGTGTGTAGTACGGGGGATCCCCTTGTGAAGTTTCTTCCAAGAACTAAATATAAATTCCATTAAGTCAATCTCGCTAGAGAGCATGGGGTTTAACTAGTTATGTTTCTTAATTTTTAAAAATCCAGCCTGAGGCAGTTAAAAGAACTCCAACATTGAAATAAAATAAAGTTCTCTTCACCTGAGACTTAGTGGTTTTAGGGTAAACTTCAGGTATTGAATAGGCAATTCCTGTGGAAAAGTGAATTATTCTAAATTGTTGGAGCATCTCCCCTCTATTTCAATCTAATGATCATAACTAGAACACGAGGAATTCCATGAGTATTATCCAGGTGAAGGACAATAGAAACTGACCTAAAAATATCATGTAATGCTGGATAAATCATCAGCTGATAAGGCAACTTGTACTTAAGATTGCTTTTTCTCTGAACAACATCCAGACTTCTCGACATGGCCTAAAGATATTGAAATGGCTTCTGAAGTGGTCATTTTACTGGATGCTTGTTGAGAATGAACAGACTTTTGGAAGTCCCTTTTACTTAAAGCAACTGTGACTGTCAGTCATAAGCAATGCTCTTGATGTTTTAGGAAATCTGATTACAATTCTTATGTATTGGATATTAAGAAGAAGCAAAGTTTTCCCTAATCTGCTGTAAAAAGCTAGTTTTGTCTTAAGATGGTAAATAGAATGGAATTCTAATATAGATGGGAATCTGAGAAAACCAAACATTGCACATATTATAAAAAACCAAACTTGGGAAAAGACACAAGGCAAATGTAGGTATTTCTTTTTGGCAAATTTCAAGTGACTTCTTAGACTATTGCAATAAGAGTTAAGTGGAATCATAAACCTCTGAGATCATCAAGTCCAACCCTTGATCCACTACCACCGTGGTTACTAGACCATGGCACTAAGTGCTACGTCCAGTCTCATCTTAAAAGCCAAGTATTGCTAGTGTCAAGGTAGGACATATCACGCCTTTTGACTTTAAAAAAGGTGTAGTAATTTCTGATCCCCTTTTTTTTTCTTTTGATTTTTCTACCTTTTTTTTTTTTTTTTTAATGTCTGGATTTCACACTTTCAAGTTTTCTCCTCCACAGCAAGGCGTATGCTTTTTATAATAATTACATATGTATGTATGTATTTGGCAAAAGGTAAGATACTGTAAACCTAAATGACTTCAGAAAAAGGGCCTTCAAGAGAAACATCAAATACTATGAGATTCATAATAAAGTCTTAGGAGTTGGCAGCATAAAATAAGGGATTATTTGCAAAGGCTCTTTAGACAGCAGTGAACAGAGAGAAGGCCACTGGAACAGTTGGATGGGGCTTCTGTTCTGGATGACCTTGTTCTCCATTAGGGTCACTTCTCCACTGATTGTAGAAAAAAACATGATCTCACCAGGCTGAAGTTTGCTTTTGTGAATAGCTCTTCAAATGAACATGAAGAGAGGCTTTTAATTGTAACGAGCTGCACTTCTAATCCCACGTGTCTGAGGTGATCTCAGAATACATGAGGGCTGTAATTCCGCTCTGAATTAGATGCACTGGTCCAGTCTGCCAGAGAGCTAGCACTTGATGTGTGCATACATCCACACTGAATAGCTGCTGCTGGATACCTGCCTGAGTTTGGGCAAGGGTGATAAGCAGGTTTGTGACAGCCCGTTGGATACGCTGTGACGCTAATAGCTGGGAAGAGCGCTCAGTAGGTAGGGAACCGCTGTGCAGAATTAGTCAGTCACCAATATGCTCACAGCGCTGCGATGGTAGTAGGCTGTGAATCTGAGCCAGACGGTTGGTGCTCTCCTGTAGGCATCCAGACAAGCCCGTTCCGAGATGACATTTGCTACGCTACAGATATGTCACGGATCATTTTTCACAGCCCTGTTGAAGTGGCTTATTTATTATCATGTGTTCTGGTGTTATATCCTGGACATGGGAGAACTGTTTACTGCACCACGGTGCCAGGAATTCCTTGTTACTGTGCAATCTGATTCCAGGAGAAGGCTTAGGATAAGCCTCATCACTTTCCTTGAGGCTGCCACTACTACAGCAGTGAACCCCAGATTGAACCACCAAGTCAAATCCTAGGAGTTACAGCAGAAGTTAGTGGTTTGATATTTGAGTGACCTCTAAGTAAAGAGGTACTGGATTCGTCACCATTCCATACTTGTCTCATCTTTAGAAACCAAATACCAAAACTGCTGCCAGCAGAACAACTCAACCTTGGATGTAGGCAGCTCTGTCATTAGTTCACTTGAGATTTGTTGAAGTCACATTATCATGAGCAGTGATTCTCAGTTATGCTTCACAGATCGCTAGCGGCCTGCAAAGCCACACTGCCTTAAAAGGTTGGTGTTACAAGGGAGTGTGCACAGCCCAGAGTGCCTTCAGAAAGCTGACGGTGACCCATGAACAAGATGCCAAGGAACTGCTGCTGTTACTGCCCTAGAGCATGAAGAGAGGGAAAGGAGCTAGTGAGTTTAAGAAATGGTAGCAGGGCACAATTGTTGTGTTGTCTAGACTTAGCTTGTAATTCTTACAATTTCCTTTCCTTGCGCTGTATCAGAGTAACATTCACTACTCTTAAATGTTGTAAAAACACATTTCTGGGAAAGTCACTCACTTTTCTCTGGATCTGCTTGTCCAGTTTGATTTATGTTGCTATCCTAGAATAGTATTTCCCAAAATCTCTATCAGTATGATCAATTAAGTATCGGCTAATATCTGTCATCCAAGATGACTGACTGTTGTTATTAGGAGGGAATCAGATGGATCTTCATGGAAACCAGGCTAGTGCAAGTGCCAGTTACCATGGGTAAAAGCTCACTGCTGTGTGTGCTGCAGGAAGTCATGCTGAATCTGCTGGAGAACACTTCCATTCTGTGCACAGGTTTTAAAGTGATCCAGCATAAGGATGCCTTTGTTTCCAGTTGTTATTTCTGTCTGTATGAGGGTAGGGCAGGGAGATTCCAAACAATAGCATGGCTCCATTGTGCCAGGTCTTGCGGATCACTGGAAGAGTTTTGTGATTGAAACGGCAGATAAGAGCAGTAATCTTTTCTCTAGTCTGCATCTGGAAGGTAGGATAGATGGTTTGCTTGAGATTATCTGCAGGGGAACCCATCCCTGTTTTCCTTAGTTTCAAAGTTTCAGACATTTCCCTCTTACTGCTACAGCCATCTGGGACAGGAACAGCACAAGCTGGGACCTGCTGGGGAGGAGACTTCCTGTGACTTACCTGCTGGCTTCCAGCTGGTGAAATGAAAGGCCAGCAATCCACTTGACTAAGGACAGAAGGTGAGCAGGCAGCCTGGGGGAGTTTTGTGTTCCTGGGAGCCCTTGGGTCAGATAAGGAGAGGGTGCTGGTTTGCCCCAGCAGCTGAGCCCTGCCTCGCAGAGAGGGGACCTGCTGGGGTGAGTTATTTCAGTTCACAGCTGGGAGAAGCTGCATGTCTGGGACTGGCTTCCCGGCTTTCACAGCAAGGTGGTTTTCAGGGCAAGTCGAGGTGCAATCTGATGTGTGAGGGCAGAGGCTGTATTGGTTTTTTTAAACATTAAGCCACATCTTGTTTTTCCATTGGCAAGTACAGAGGTTTTTCTGCCAAAGCAGTCAATGCTGAGGTAAAATCAAGAATTCTGCTAGCTAGCTAGAATAAATGATCTGGGGCCTGAAGCAAAGAAGTGGTATAAAGTGTTAAAAAATGGGCTGAAGACAACTATCTGAAGAAGTGTTGTCATTTACTGAGAGATTTACTTTGCCAGCTAGTCTAAGTCCAAATATTAAAGTTGTTAAGACTTTGTTGTTGTTGTTGTTTTTAAGCAACTGTAGCATGAAGGAAAAAATTAGATGATGTTGAGACTTTGTTCTTTTTTAAAAATGGAGCCTTGTTACTGAGCCAGAACTTGAAAAGTGTCTAGAAAGAAAACTCAAACACATTAATCTGTTCTAATCCAATAGAATACAAAAGTAGGCATAAAACAATGGCAGAACAAAATGAACTCAGATTTATAATTCTTTTATTATAATGTAGCGGTAGTCAGTAACAAAGGAAATTATTTTGCCTTGTTTACTTTGTGATGTTTGCTGGATTAGCAATGTCCTGTGAAAATACTGTACCTCAGACAGCAAAGTACAGCTTTTCCCAGGATGTGTTTAAATATTCTTATTTCGTGTGTGCTGCTAAAAAGGGAAAATTAAAACATGCCGTAGAGTACTCCTAATTCTAACCTGCTTTTTCAGATGTTTTAATTTGCCAAACACAAGCAAGGAGTTCTTCAAAGGTCTAATATTTGCTGCCCTCATTGTTTCTGACAAACATGCACTGTTACCGGACAGTCAAAGAACTGCAGTAGTTAGGTGGTGTGTGTATGTCAGTCTGGTTAAGTGCTTTGGGTTGTTCTTCACTGTCACTGAAGTTAGCTGGTGAATCAGAGTGATTCTGGGCTTATAGCTATAAACCCAGTAGTAAAAGGTGGCCTGGAAGTGGTTCTTAATAGAATGGGAACATGTTTGTATCTTTTGCTTAGATGTGCTTCCTAATGAAAAAGGTCATTATGCATTAGGACAGACTGTATTAATTATTAAGCTCTCCTTGCACATGATGAAACCAATCTTTTATGTCTGTTTCAACCAAATTTGACAGTGGCCTAGGGTATATTAAATGTCTGAAGTTTTCAAAAGCAGGTGGTCAGGTCGAAGCAAGAAGGCAGCAAGGTTTCCAGGCCTATCAGACATCTGAGTGCCTGTGATGGAAGGAGGCCCTGAGATGCAGATGCTCGTGGAATCTGCTGCTCACAGAGCTATTTTTCTGTAAGGAAGACAAAAAGTGTTTACCAGTCTGGATAAATTCTGCTTCTGCTCATGGTTCTAAATACTTTTCCATTTTAAAAATATCTCGTGCTTTCTGTGCATGTATGTGTGTGTATGTGAGAGAGAGAGAACACCTAAGACTTCACACACACCAGTGCTACAGTTTTCTAAATGTCAGAGGTGACCTTAACAGCGTATTATCCATAATGGGAAGTCTTCACTCCCAGTCTTCCCTCTGCTACTTTCCCACCCCCATCCTGGCTCGACCAAGCTATTTTCCTGAGAGCTCCAGCCCTCAACACCTTTCCAACCTCTTCTTTTTAGCTGGCCTCATTTTTCTGCAGGCGAGCTGAACCAGCATACAAAGATAGGAGTCAGTGAGACCCCTGTGCAATTCAAGCTTCCTGGAGTTTGTCTCCAATCCTCAGCATGATAAGATGCTTGGATACTAGTTCAGGCCCCTCTGCTGGCCTAGGAATGGGAAGCAGAAACAACCAATTGGGATATAGTAGGGTCTGGTTCTGCAGCTGTGTGTCACAGTTGTTTGAACAGAATCCAACTGAGCAGGAGCTCTGAGGGTGTTTTTGTTGCTATCTGCTCATCCTTCTACGATTGCTAGAGCCTGCTGCGCTGTGGGGAGCAAGGTGAAACCTGAGGTCGCAGAAATTCCTCAGCTCCTCCACTGACCTTAAAAACGTTGCAGGGATTTACTGAAGTACAAAGAGCAGAAATGACTATTCTACCAGTGGCAGCAATAAGAGATGCAGAAAGTGACCTGGATTTCCATGTGCTCTGTGTCTGGCTAAAAAAGCATCGCAACACTGGTTGTAAGATACTGAAATAAGTAACAGTAGTATCTGCAGTGGCCTCTCAGGGGTTCTCATTTGATCAAACAAAACCCAAACATACACATTTTGCTATTTCTGTGATGTTTGTGTGCATGGTGGTTGTCTTGGCAAACCACAGAACACTTTGTTTAAATCTGTTACTTCTGGATTAATTTTTTAACTAATTTCCTTTGTGCAGGAAATTGCAGTACCTTTCTCTTGTATTCAGGGAGCAATGTAAGGCTTGTGGCTAATTTTAACATCTCTATTCCTTTGCACAGAAAGCTAAAAGATTCTGCTTTCTTGGCAGAAAACAGCAGTGAGTTCAAATCCTATTAACTTGAGTCAGTAGGTTGATTTCTAATGCAGAAGGAGAAGCATTCAGAGGTAACAGTCGTACCAAGCTCACACCTAAGGCAAAGATTGTCTACTAGAAGGTCTCAAACAAGAGACTGCTATCTTGTTTTCAAAAGTGCCTTGACCTCCTGGGTGTCCAGCAAGCCTTGGACTCCTTCAAGTGAGGTCTTGATATGTGGAGCTCTGGATATGTTATAGCTTTGGGATGTGATAGAGTCTAGAGCTGCCATTCAGCCCTTCTGCTCTCTCTGTCGGGACGCTGAATCCATGATCTGGGTGTCAGAGCTGCTGTCTGTACCCTCCTGCGGGTTTTTTTGAGAGTCCCCCAGGTTTGTCAGTGTCACCTGATGAGGAACTCTCTTGGTCCTCATGACCCAGATACAGCAAGTGTCTCGTTTTGCAGCAGCAGCCTTGCCGCCCAGTTTCCCACCCTCCTGCCATCCTTCCAAGAGGTGCCTACCAAGTAGCTCAGACAAAAAAGCTGCAGTATCAACTGCAAGGACATTTTAAGTGAACGCTGGGCTTCACTAAAACAGATATTTGAACGCGGTGCCCTGACAGTGCCAAGATCAGCCACTAACTCGTGTACTCTGTCTTTTATCACTTTCTGACATTGATTCTATGCGAGGTTGTTGTCCCTTATATTTGTATACATATAGAAAGTATAAGTTCTCATGCTACTTTAATCTCACTTTTCCCTGTTACTGTTATGTAATGGTATTCCCTGTCCTCTTACTCAGTTTTCTTGGTTGATCTACCTTTGCTAAACATCCATATTAATTCAATCAACGAGTAAACCATTAAACGAGGAATCTTGCAGTTTAAATATGAGAGTCTGATTCATGTGGGAAGTGGGTTTTTTCCTTTGTTTTAATGAAAGCAGTCTCAGCAGCTCATAGACACAAAAAAAAAAAAACATCACACATGGAAAATGTGCATAAGCTGTTTGTGCTTCAGCTTTGAGAAAATGTGTTTGTGTTGTGCCATGGTTAATACACATTAAATTATTGTTAAATCCACAAATTATTTTTTTGTTGTTGTTTGAAAATGGGATAGGCCAATGCCTTTCTTTATTTGTAGGAAAAAGCAGAAGACAGAAAATGATCTTACTGAAATGATTTATTGTTTTGGTTTACAACCATGAAAGGGAATGGCATTTTCTGGGCTATATGTGTGCCTGGCTGTTGGCAGCTCACATTTCTATGGTTAGAGAATAGGATTATTAATAGAAAAAATTATTGATTTATCTCCTATCACACTTTAAATGCTCATCAGAAGTTTGCTCCCAGCACTAACCAGTCAGGCTTTGTGGTCTTGGCGGGTATGAAAGTAAGTGGCTTGCGTTTGCATACAATAAACTTCTCTCTTCCAAAACCTGGTGGTCATAACCATCCTTCAGCACTTTCCTGCTCTCTTTTCCCTAAAGTTTTTGACATTTACTTTGAATTTCTGAGTGAGCAGAATATGAATTATACAGAATTTAGTTGAAGTACACTCTACCTGTATTGCTTCTAAAATTACTAGTCTTGCTTAAAAGAGCAGCAGTTTCCAGATTTAAAACATCAAGAGAGGTTAGAACATTAACATACCATTTTTTCCCTTCTGCTTTGTGAATTCCAAATTCAATTATGCTTTCTAGGAGACTGAGTACAGTTACATTTTAAATTCAAAAGTACAAGTACAATTTATATAGGCTGATTGGTTTGTGATCAGGAGAGATAAATACTATTTCTAAGTGCTGTTTTCATTTTAGTCTTTGTAGCTACTAGCTTCACCTGTGGCTCTGGAAACAAAATGTTAGCAAGTATCAAGTAAAAAATTGAGGAAATATTGTTATTGGGAACAGAGTAATTTAGTTCTCCTTATTTCTTCCTACCTTGACTGTCCATCTGCAGTGGGCTAGAGGAAATTATTTGTGATAAGGAAAATTATACCAAGAGAAACTGAAGTGCCTTTTTCATTTATGGGGCATATAGAAGTCAAGCCAAGGGTCCACGTCTCTTTTAGATAAAGACTGAAAAAAAACATGTAGTACTTAAACTGCAATAGAAACAAGTTGTGTCACTATCCTTACTTTTTGCCAGAGACCCATAAACCTGTGTGAATCAGGGAAACTGGGTAAACTTTGTAGTGTGACCTACAGAGTCTTTGGGTCCAGTGTAGACTATTAATTCTAAAACTGTGCAGACACTTCTTTGTCTTTCATTTGGTAGCAGTTTGCCAAGCAAAAGTTCAATAATCATGAGCTTTTTCCCGGTCTGCTAAATTTTTCAGCATCCTCTGTGTGTGTGTGTGTGTGTGTGTGTGTTATGAAGTTACCTGTTTTATTGTTCAATACTTCTGGGTCTCAGTTTTCTCTGCAAACATAAATAATCAAAATTTCCTTTTCAGTAAGGTCACTGAAATTTTCCCATGAGTGCAGTAACTTCTGCTCTGGAAAAAATTTAGGCTTGTTTAAAATTTCAGTTTTGCAAGAAACAGACTCCTTAAACTTTGTGTTTTAATGTTACCAGAAAAAAAAAAATCTAAAATTCAATTAGTGTTTTGGAAATATGTTTGATCCAAATTGGTTTTCTTTTCAATTTCATTATTAAAATATGCCATAGCTTTCTGGTCATGCATGATTTTATGGTTTAATAACTTGAGAAATTAACTTGATCTTCCTTCCAATGATGTTTAAAATCAGCAACCAAGGGATGAGCATAAAGTCTAAGCAACGCTATGGAAAATATGGAAGGCTTACAATTTCAGTTCTGTATCAGCTACTGCACATGTGGAACTAGCAGACTGCAGATCACAAGGGGTAGTGAATCCAGTTGTTGGTTCTTAAGAGGACTTCTGATTCTCAGAAGAGATGTGCTTTTGTCTGAGAGAATCCTTGGCATCTGCATGATGTACTGGAATGTATCGCCTTACTTGCAAAGCTGGAACTGTGTGTTATGTTCAAGATTTTATTTCATAGTTTTTTTTCATTCTAGTTTTCTGGAAGTTTCAACTTTGCCTTTACATAGTTATTTACAGATGAATGGAAAATAGCCTTTTATGCCTCTTTACCCCTGTATCATCTCCTTTAGCACTTTAAGGGAACTTCAGTGTTCTTGTTGGGTGTGATTCTTTTTTCCTTTTTCTGGGCTTGGGTCGTCATTTACTAAATGAGAAGAAAGTTGTTTTGATTTCTTTTGTTTTCCTTCCTTTCTTTCTCCCTGTCTATACCCCTCCGTGGATTTAACTAGCAGAACCAAGTTTTTTGTCCATAATCATACATAGTCAACAATGACAAGGGCTGTAATTAGCTTCATAACCAGATTATATCATAGAATCACAATCTCTCAAATGTTTAATTCCATTGGCGGTGAGTCCAGACAGCTGCCTGTAGTTGCCAAGTACATAAATGTTTGCAGGTCTGTTACTGGTTTTCATAAACTTAAGTAGGCCTGATTTGTAAAAAAGTTAGTCTCCTGTTTCGATTTTGAACAGACGTCTTTCTATAGCAAAGATTCAGTCCATCTAAAGTCGTCATGAATGCAAGTATCAGCCTCAGATTTCAATCTGACGGATTTTTAATTTTTAAACTTGTTTGGGGTACGTTCTTACTCTGTGCAAAGTTAAAAGTGCTACCACTTAAAAGGCGAGAGAGCACAAGGGAACACAGCTTACTGGATTCATCTGAACAAGGCTAAGTGGACTGGATAAAGCCTAATGAATTAAACAGGCTTTTGAAAAAATCACTGGTATTTTAAATAGCAACTTTGGACTAGGTCATTTGCTCCAGAGACTTAAGTGGTGCGGTAGGCCACTGTTGGAGGCTGCAGTTGTTAAGAATAAGGGTGAAATCCTGGTGCCATGGAAATGAACAACAAAAGTCCCACAGATCTCAGAAAGGGGCCGTGATTTAACCCAGCATCCAGCTTTTTCCACTTGCCAAAGCAGACACTAAAACACAAAGCAATTGCAGGAGAAAGCAAAGGAGAGGAGAGAATTTTCCATGCAAACAGGCATTAATCAAACAGGCCATTTTATAACGAAAGACATAATAATGAGGGCTTACTCACAGTTAAGGGAATTTTTATGTTCCAGGGTTTTTCCAGTTTTGCCAGATGCTAAGTCAAAAACAAGGCAGGAGGAGGAAGGAGAAGGCTACAGAAAGAAGTATTCTGGCTACTTCTGGACTGTAAAGAGAATCAAGTTCTTGTGCTAGTTTTTAAGTATTATATGTCCAGAGGGAAATAGCAGAAAGAAGCACAGAATTGTTATGAAATTATAAGTAGACCCAGACCAACGGGAAGCTTGCTGTGATTCTGGCAGGCTTTAATTTGCCAAAACCTTACTTGTGCTGCAGTAGTTTCCCTGTATCCTCACAGTGCAGATGTCTGTAGGAGTAGGAGGCATGCTCCTCCCATTCCAGTTTCCTAGAAATGGATGAAAGCTTGAAGATTTCTACATGCAGAGGTTTATTTATTTATTTATTTATTTCCCCACCAGCAGCACACCCGTTTCTCAATCCAAAAATTTTCATTTCTTTCTTTGCCAAAGGCTTTTACAGTTCCTTGCCACTGGGGGCAATCCAACACAGGTATTGTGGTGGCCAACGCTGCCTGTGCTTTGCAGCCACAGTCCTGGGGAGCTCGTGGCAGTTCAACCAGCTAACTTGAAAGAAAGAAATGAATACAGTTAAGGCCAGATGAAAACAACGTCTGCTGTGTTTCACTAGAAAATGAGGAGATATTTATCTCTGAGTAAGAAGGAAAGATGATAGCAACTTTAAGATTTAAATTGATCCGAGTATATGATGCTAAAGATCCTAAATGGTTTCAAATTGCGGAAGATTATCTTGTAATTTGTATATATTGCTTCTGTAGGCTGCTGAGGAAGCTAATTGCGGTACATCCTGTGGTTAAGTTATCATCTTTCTCAATGACTGAAGATCATAATTTTATCTTTAGGTGAGTTTATTGCTACCCGTCTGTTACGTTCATTTGTATGCTGGAGCAGTGCTGACAAGCCTCCTGTTGTTCCCTGTACAATTTGTATCAGCCAACCAGGTTAGTGGAAGATTCACCTCTGTGAAACTACTATATAGGAAACAAGCTCAGTCCCCAGGGAGACCAGGGTTTTTTTTTTAGTTGTGGGGTTTTTTTTCCCCCCTTTTAAATTCTTTATCCCTAGTGTGGCCAGTGAGTAGGGGCTGAGGCTGGAAACAGGCTCTTGGGCTTCTTTCATGTACATTCCAACTGACCTGACTGCACGTTTACAAACAACAAAGTATGCAGTATCAAAGCAGGTGCAGAGGTGTAAGTGGAGAGGAGATATCCCCACGGTGCTGGGGGAAACTGGTTGTTTTGCTGAGCAGCGTTTGCCTTGATGCACAGTGACTCCATGATAAGAGCAGACTATACAGGAAAACTGACAGGAAAACGAGATCGCTGCTTGCCTCCATTTGCCCTCACCTCAACCACCGGAGCGCTGGCACCTGGGGGAGCCGTCACACACCACCAGCTTTGTTCAGTCTTATTTTTTATTCTTTAACTGGTGTACTAAATACAGATCGGAGAGACTGCCAAGGAAACTTTTGTTTCCTTAAGCAGAAGGGTAAGTGAAACAATGAAAGGATTTATTAATTGTCAAATGAACTTATTCTTTTGATATAAGCCAGTGTGAAAGACCATGTGAATTCTGCATATGTAACATCCTATCAGATAGTTGGGGACTGATGGTAGAGGGCAATAGGCTCTTTTTCTATCTTGTCTGCTTTTCCTTTTGAAATGTTCTCATAGTCTTTTTCTAGCACAAGTTTGGATCTCTTGCATATAAGACTCTTTTCTTAGCTTGCTGAAGTGAAAAGCGTGTTGGGAATGACAAAAGGAAGATGCATGTAACTACAAAGAAAGGGCAGGAGCAGATGAATCCCAGCTATGTTAAAAAGATATGTAATTTTTTAAAAAAAAACAAACAAACAAAAAACAAAAACACAACAAAAATCAAACCACAACCAAACCCTAGCACAAACAAAACAACAATGTAGATGTGTATGGTTGGTTTTTTTGTATTTCTAACTGGCCCAAATGTGACAGCAAGGCAGTTCTGCAGAGAGTGCTCTGTAAGGAGTGAAATCTGAGGCAAAAATTGCTAGAATAAAAAGAAAAACATATCTTAGCACTCTTGTGTGCAGAATCAGTTTACACAGGAAGTGAAACCAAACCCCCGCATCCAAGTACAGCCTCCAAAAATGTTGAGGAGTATTTAGTTTAGGTTTAGGCCTAACTTCAGATTGGATGTTGTCTCCCAAAGTTTGCCATTTTTCATGCTAATTAAAGGTAGGTGTCAGGACTTGTTGTCTGTATTCATCAACAGAAGATGAAGTGAAGGAAACTATTCTCGATGCTCTCCTTAAAGTCAATAATGAGATCTGATGTCAACACACTCAAGCCAATGCTGCATTTAGAGACTAGGGTGGGAACATTGCTGGGCATCAGGCTGTGGCAATTAGGCTGGATAAGAGGCAGTTTTAGTGAAGGTGGCCAGCTGTTTGGACTGCAGGGTGATGAGGTGTGGGCTGGAGATGGATGTGGAATAAGAAGAGGGGAGGCAACTAAGAGGTGTTAATAATTGGCACAGATAGTGGATGGACATGGCACCACTGTTGGGGCAACTTGTTGATGGGGATTATGAAGCATGTTGGGAGAAAAGATGTCAGGTAGAAAACTGCCCACATATTTCTGAGCTCTGAATAGGTTTGGGGGTTTTATGGATGTTGATGGTGACTTGGCTGTACAACAGGTCTTGCTTTTGGAACATTGAAATGTAAGACTGTGTCACTTTCTGCTGATACATTCCATTAAGTAACCTTTAAGAATAAATAAGCATGCTGATACGTGTGGTCAGAGCACTGACCAGCTCTCTGGGCAGGGGGAGGGAAGCATGGGAGAAACCATTGGTTGTCACACATAGGATTTTGTTAATGGGTATGGGTGACCCTGACAGAGGTACATTAGTTTGGCTAAAACTTCGGAAGCTACCTCTGAAATCCAAGTGTCAGGGTTAATCCTGTGAAATATGAGGTATCTGTAAAAACAAAAGTGAGCTATTTCTCAGCTGAGTTCTAGCAGTGTTCACAACCTGAGCTGGATGAAAGGCTGCAGACAGATTTCTAACCAGTTGAAAAGGCTGGACAAGCTCATGCATGCCAGCTCTGCTTGCCCTGGGGGGCTGTACAGGATTTTCCTACACGTGCAGCATGGCAGCTGCCTCAAGGAGTGACTGGAAGCTTCTGTGTTGATTAAACCAAGGAGTCCAATGTCTTGCAAAGGCTAAAGCGAAGCCTTGTTGTATGACCTATCAGGATGGCAAAAACTCGGAGCATTTCAACTTGGGAATGAAAATGCTTCTGATGTTGCTGTCTTGCTTGCTGACCACAGCAAGGAGTGGGTTATGAGCTGCCCTCCTGTCTGCACTCTGCCGTTTGGGTTGCAACATCCCTGGGCGGTGGTTGGAGGGGAAGGAAGCCGAGCGCCCTGTCTCTGACTTTGCACCACATGTTTCAGAGCGCGGTCGTTCACTCTCACATTTTACAAAATCAATTTCCATTCTGTCATGGTATTTCACACATTCACATTCTGAATAAGTTAGAGAATATTCTACAACTTACAAAAATAACTTTAGTTTTAATTTTTCCTGTTACACGAAGAAACCTATCCATACTTTATCTGTTACAGATGGAAAAACTACATATGGAGAAGTCAGATCTATTAATTAGTTTATAGGCACAAAGTCCCCTAAAGAGTGCCACAGATCCATGTGTTATTCGTAAGAGCTGTCTGAAGTACTTGCACTGAATAATTTATTTCAATTTAGCCCCGTTTCTGCTGTTAATTATCCAAGATCAGATTTTGCTTTTTGGAATGTTATTGTTTTGAGCTTTTTTTTTTTTAACAATTTTTCCCATTTACCTAAATTCACTGAAATGCTCTCTGAATATATTTCAGCCTACAGAAGTATTCAAACCATCAACACTCATTGAGTGTGTTCTGTTGTTTCTAAGGCATGAAAGGATGATTACTAACTTCTGTTGTTTTTAATCTTTCAGTCATTATTTAAATCCTAGGAGAAGGAAGAAAGTGGGAGGAAACTAGGAGAGTCGGAAAATCAGCTACATGAGAACTCCAAACTGTATTATTGTTTATTTCACCTTTGAGGACTGCTTCAGGACCCTAGCTAGAAATGTGGCTCTGTTGCTCCAGGAAAAGAGGACCAAACAGCATCTTCCCAGTGCTGTGTAACTCTTTGGTGCTGGAGGGGGTTAGGGTCAGTTAGGCAGCAGCATGTGGGGGACCAGGGAGCACTCATTTCCGTGCTCAGCCCTAGTGACTTTTCCCTGGATTGAGCAACTTTAGGCTCCGCTGTGGTATTCTTTCAGCAGGAGAGACAAGAAGGGCCAGGGCAATAGGGTGGGAAAGAGCTGGGCAAACAAGGGTGAGGTAGAAGAGTGGCAGTAGTCTGAGAGTTGTATTTTTGGTTGTGGATTATTTTACATGCGAGGTTTTAGTTGGCCTGTTTATAAAATAAACCCAGCAAAATGTATGGTCTATTTAAACCTTCGTACAACAACATAGCAAGGTAATGTAATCTGCACCCTCATTGAATTACTGTGAACTTTGCCTGCTAAATTAGAATTATTCACCCTCTCTATGCAAAAATGCCTTTTCAGCTTTTTTTATGCATCTGCTATTGTGTAGTGTAGCTGTAGTAGTAGTTATGGAAAAGCTATCCAGAAAAACTAAATTAAACACTACTGAAATCTGTGTCTATTTAACACTGTATGTTTTATTCTTCTAACATTGCCCTGTGAAATACCAGCACTCCTGTATTAGGTAACACCACACACTGGTGGGCACTCACCATCCCAGAGCACAGGGACAGATCTGGTGAGGATCTGTGGGCACTTGGGGATAGGAGATATTTGCTGTTGTTCTCAAGGGCAAAATGAAGTGACTGATGGGATTTTCAAGAGCACTGGTTGCAGCTTTTAAAACCTGTCCCTGATCCTAGATAGACAAGAAAAGCAAAGAGGACTGGAGAAAAATGTCTGTAATTGTGTCCTTCCCAGAGGGCCTCAAAGGAGAAAGTGACTTTTCCAGAATTAGCTAGAGAATCTGAAGTAGCACTGGACTTTGAACCCAGATCTTGCAGTATGCTGCCATAAACACAGAACATAGAAATACTTCTGGACAATGAATGGGAGGAAGGGTCAAAAATGTAACATAGTTCACAGCTTGCAGACGCATCCTCTTACTCGTTCCTCTCTCTTAGTGCTAAGTGTTGCATTTGGGACTCTGTGAAAGCTGAGAGATTTATTTAGCTGGATATGATTTATTTATTCAGGTAACTCCCTCTGGTACTATTTATGTAGTCGTGCATTTTCATATTCCAGTAAGTCAGTAAAATGCAATGTGTTGATGTAGAACAGGAATGTTAAGCAATTAAACAGTGTGTTGGGCCCCACTGTTGTTGATTAGGTCATGCCTTAATTAAGTGTTCTGTATGTCTTCGTATCTCTTGCTGGACATTAGGGCAGGCAGCAGGTCTTAATGCTGCCACGATTTGGCACTGGGACTCCTGGGTTACCGCCAGTCCTTGTACACAAAGACTGTGTTGATAGAATTGCGATAAGGGCTCAGGGGGAGATAAGGGCCGTGTTTTGGCCCGATGGCTTGACCTTGCTCTTGTTGATCCAAGAGCAAGAGTCCTATCAATTTCAAAGTGATTGGGGCACATTAGTGCATTTTCATTCTGGAGAGCTGCGTGCATGCAGATGGGAGGGACTGCTGGTGCTGATGCTGAGTGCAGTTTGTTGATACACAGGTGCCTGTTCTCGCGCGAATCAGTCCTCCTTTTGGCACAGCAGCTTTATGTATCCGTGTTTTGGGTGTGAACGCAATGTTTGTCAGGCACTTGTTTGGCAGTCCCGGAGACAGAAGTTCTCTGTGCGCTGGGTGTCTGTCTTGGTGGTGATAATTCACAACCTATGATGCGATGCTTGCCTGGGTATCAGAAGGCAGGTCTGAGACACTGGTGAGTGTTCACCAAGCCTGTTAATCCCGCCAGGCTGTAGCCACACAGTTGAGTTTGATATTCTCATCACCTAAATTCCTAAATGTACTTCTAAGGCACACTCCCTTCTAACGCAAGCTGCCCAAACATCTGTGGCGAGACTAAGGAAAACATGGAGAAAAAGACCCGAAGATGAATATTTCAGCACAAACGTGGGAAGGAATGCAATGTAGCTCACGCAAAACCTTCTGTAGTGTATGCCATAAATTAACACAATATAAATTTATACATATTTACACCACATAGACTAAAATATATAAATCCTCAATACTCAGCCTTCTGTAGTAGGTGTAAGCAAGCAGTCCATATGTTTAGCTGAGGAGCTCTAGGGAACAAAATGTATCTTTGTGGAACTTTTGATATTAAGGAGATTATAAACTAGGGTAATGAGTGCAGTTCTCAAAAAGGGTTGGCTTTTCTGCAGGCTGAAAACAAGCAGCCATCTCCTGATTTGCTATCTGAGGCTTTAATTCAGCCAGGTGCTAAAATACACATGTAGCATTTAAGTGCATGAATAGTCCTATTGATGTCGAAGGCCTAAAGATCAATCCGTCGCTCATTGGATTTTCCTGGCTTCAGGCTGCGTGAGTCCATTTTCCTCTTGAATTTGTGTACTTTCACTGCAAATACAAGCTTGTAACATCTCATTAGGTACCAGGTGTTTCCTTTTCCACCGTTTCACACTGACTATTCTAGACCAGTTACTTGATAGTCCCCTCTTGTACAGCTGTGCAGCAGAGAATTGGATCTCTGATGTTTTTTCTGCCCCTGCTTTTTTAAAGAAGGAGAAAAAATTTTTTTGTATGTTTAAGGTATGAGATCTGAAGGCCAAATGTCAGGATTCTCTTCCCAACTATACCATAGTTTGGAAGAATTAAGGGAATTCACATGATTCATGAGTAATCTTTTATGATTTCTCTGTCTGAAATGTTGGGAAACCCTCCATTTCACAGGGGTGTGATGAGAAGTAGAATAAAGGAAAACGGGGAGAAGAAAATGGAGAAATTGTTTCTGGATAAGTTTTAGGATAAATTGTCCTGACTCATATTCTTCAGCACAGAGACAGTGAGGTTATTTGCAGCCTCTCATTTTGGTCACCTCTTCATACAGGTGCCTAGATAGTCTCTGGAGATGGAAACAAACGCTTCCAAAGTAGAGTTTTCTGGTGCTATTCTACCAGCACACCCTTTACCCCACACCGAGGTTCTACTTCCCAGCCATTAAAAAATGTCTCCCAAAGTATCTTAACAGGACTGACATCTCCAAGCCACACAACCGAGGCAATGCTCTAGAAATACATGCTTAGTGTGCAAAGTATCAGCACAGAGGGGTGCAGGCAGGGCTTAGTGAGGACAAAGGTCTTCATGTATTTGTGATGACTGTGCCCTGTTCTGTGGCTTTACTACTGGGAGAATCTCATAGTAGAAATATGAGCAGATAACAGCAAAACTAGAAGAGGCTGGGTTTGTGCCAGCTGCTACATGATGCTAGTTTAAACTTCTAAAAATATCAAAAGCTGTGTACATTAGAGAGACAGACCTGACCTGCTGGGCCATCTCAAAAGGCACATCGAATGTTTCCTGCAGCTGTAGAAGTCCTTTGGCAGGGTTGCAAACAGCAAGCCTCTCATCACCTATGACTGCAGTCAGGGATAAGGATCTAAGACCCAGATGTCCTTCTCTGTCACCTCAGTGATAGAGGCAGGCAAGGACCCAACGGCAGGGATACTTTCCATAGGTCAGAGCATCCTGCTCTACCTTTCCTTCCAGGCCATGGAGAAGCCATGAAATCAGTGAGCAACAAGACTGTCTTTCTAGCATACTACAGGAGTGCTTGTGGTTGTCCTAAGGTTTCATTTCCTCCTGATGGAAGAGTGACTGGAGAGAAGCAAAGGCAAGTGGACTTCGATGTGGATGATATTGTAAGGAGTACCTGGCAGCCAGAATTAAGCAATTAAATTTTGGGCCTAATGGGAAAGTAGTAGTCATGGAAACTCCCTGTTTCATTGCAGAAAGTGAACCATGGCCAGTATGCTAAAGAGAGTCACAGACCTTTTTGTTTGCAAAGCACTAGGAGCTAGTGTCACTTGACATTACAGCAAATCCAATTGTCTGTGTTGCTGATGACCAATCATAACGTATGTGATTGCAGCACTCAGCACTGCCCCATAACCTCTCAAAGTACCTTTTTTTTCTTTCCTACTTGCCTGTAAGAACATACTTAGCCCCATCCCTTGGCACATGTACATATACAGACCAATTATTATGGCTGCACTCTCTGCACAAGCTGAGATGACAAAATGTACTCTCCAGCCTTAGGGGACTTGTACCTTATTGGGACAAGGCTGGTGAAACAGCAGAAGTGAGTAACTGCCTTTGCACAGGCCTCTCTCCTCTTCTTTGCTTATACCCATGATCTCAGTAAAGGACAAGACATTTCAATGGGGGTGGGAAAAATAAGGCTTCTATTTGCTCTTTCCCTTTGTCGGTGTTGAGAAAAGACACAAACCATTTGCTCTTTCGTAAATATGAGGGCACAGGACCTTTAGCTGAACACTTTAGTTCTCCTGACTCTTTACATGGACATAAGTGCTTCTCTTTAACTGGGAAGGAATCAACTAGAGGGTCAGAAGACAGTTCAGTCTTTTGTTTACTTTAGTTCATCCTATCTGCAAATTTATACTGGGCCAGCTTTTTACTATCTGAACAGTCCTAGTCTGGTGTCATCAGCCTTTGACCTCCGGTGGAATGACTAGCAAAGATGGTCACAGACTTGGAAGTTGTTGTGAGGCAGAGATTTTATCCCTGTCAGTTGGACTAACAAGCTTGCTTTAATGTCAGCACTTGAATGAGGCATGTCTGGTAACCTCTTTTGGTAAGAGGCTGGCCGAGAGAGGTCAGTAAGGAATACTTATTTACACATCATCTTACGAATCAGTGATAGGAGTAGATCAGTTTGACACATTATGTCTAAATGGAAGCAAGCTCCTTGAAGAAAAGAAAGCAGCACCCAATGAAAATGCAGAATAGAAAACTATTGTGGTATGTCTTTTATGGGTATAAAGGCAAACCAGTTAACTTTTTTTTTTTTTTCATAAGAAATATCTTTGGTGTCACTCCAGGGTTACTAATGGAGTCCCAGAGGAATGAATGTCAACCCTGCAGTCTCAAGAGTGGCTATGTACAGAGGTACTTGGTCTAAGTCTTGTTCTCACTGGAACAAAATCCCCTTGGAGTGATGTGTCTAGTCCATAGGGAGAACCCAACATGCAAGCGCATTCCCACAGATGACCCAGCATTAATTGTCAAAGGGTAAGACACAGCAGCATTCAGAAACTCTCTCCCACACACATTTCCCTTCTGCTGCCCGTCCCTTGCCAAAACCCAGTCATAAGTGCTTTGGCATGACTCTGTTACCTGTGTTTTGTTGCAATTTGTTGTTCTGTTCTGAGGGAAATTGGAAAGCAGCATGAGTTTACACGGAAAAAATGTGGTTTTTTTACATTTTTCCCTTTAGTTGCTTTTCTCCCCTTTGTTTTGTTCTGTACAATTATTACTGTATTGTTTGATTACATTGCCCTTTTTTATCCCTCGGTGCAGACCAAGCATGCTGAAAATGAAAGGCAGCATGTAACATTCTGAAGTCACTAATTGTAGTACTGCAGGTGAGTTGAATAACAGACTATTGTAAATTTTTGGTCTGAAGTTCTTTGCTGTATAAATTGGACAACAGCAGGAGAGAGAACAAAAGCTATTTCCTACCTGATGTTCTCAGAAATCTGTTCCCAGTTCTTCGTGGAGGACTGCTGCTATACTCAAATATATTAAAATAGGGACACATGAATGACATTGATACTCTGCAGTGGAAATAGCTGAGCCTTTTGTCTTTTTCACCACTGCATGAGACTTATGATAATCTGCTTCTTTCTCTAAATGGAAACCCTTCAGGGAAGTTTTGTGTACTCTAAATAGCGTATGATCAGAGACTTGGCTTCATGTGCACGTAATGCATAATAGATAAAGATACAAGAATATAAATGCAGATGAGAGGTTATTCAGTCAAGGCAAGCATGTTTTGAGGGTGGGGAAGGCTTAGGGGCAAGGCAAATTATAAAACTGCCAGACAATACAGTATTGCTGCTACCCTTTTTGGCAAATCTCCATATTTTGCCAAAACGTTTTTATAATTCTGAGCAGCAAACAGGATCTGTCTCATAAAGTACCTATCTCTAAACACTTACTGTCCTTATATGTATACTCAGCAGATAATCACTTTTCTCTAGCCTTTTTGCATTGAATGTTGTATAGCTATTTTGAAGGGATCTCAGTGATGAAAATAGTCTGCCAAGAGAGATGGATACAAGCTTTCAGGAGAGTATGAATATCCTCAAAACAATGCATGAACATTAATTGATCAAAACCATTAGCAGCATGGGGATGTGCATAAAGTAGAGTTAATCTGTTTTCTGTAGTCACTTACACAGAGAAAAGGCTCCCAGCATAATCTCAGCACAAAGAGATAAGTCTCAGTTTTAACTTTAGTAGAGCCAGTGGCGACTTATTTGGGTGAATAAACTTCATTTTTTCTGGTTGTTCAAGGGATGGTCAGACAATTGTCTTTGCAGTGGTGTTGTCTACATAAAAAAACTAGTGTGCATGTTGCTCAGGTGGAAACTGATAGCACATTAGCTGTGTGGACTAACTCTTTGTGTAAATGTTCTGACAACTGTCTTTTTAGTGATAAGAAGGTGATCCTGAACTAATGCTCTTAGAGAAGCATCTCTGTCATCTTACTGATACTTCTATCTTTTTTTGAAGTTGATTTTTTGTCTCTGTAAACTGCATGATGGAAGAACCAATGACACATGGCCATCAGCATTCATGGCCGTTTCTGTATGACCGTGAACATACTGCAGTGAGGATGGAGGAGCAAAGGTAATTTCCTTTCCCTAGGTGAAAATTATGGTACAGTTATTCAAGAAATAGATGAGGGGGAGAAACTTGCTTGTTACTATCCTTAAACACTTCCCTTTTTGACCTGGTTGACGTTTCAGAGGGAATCAGTGGTTACAGCAAGAAACCACTTCCTGTTTCTGGATGAAAGGCTCTGTAATAGGAAAATAAGTTCTTTTATGGCCAATTGCAAAGAAACACATACCCATTGCTGCAGCAACAGCAGATGGACATGTTTTGTTTGACCCTAACTACATGGTACAGATTCAGGCAAGCAGTGACCTTAACAGTATTGTCTCACAATGAGCTCCAATCCTAGGCCTGGAAAAGTGCAAGTCCCAGCATTAAGCATAACCAAGGACCTGCATTTATGTGCACGATAGGCTGGCTGTGGGGAGATATATATGTTGCTTTGAATTTTCTCTGTTTAAAAGTCTTCTGTAGTTTCTAATCTCAAAAAATACGCCCTTTTTTTTCAGTTGAAATTCTTTTTGGCTTTGTTGGGGATCTTGCTGCCAGAGAAGACCTGGGCATATCCACCTCAAAGCTTTTTTCCAAATCAGGATCTCATCACAGACTGAATTTCAGATTTTCCTCGATTCTATCTAAAAGGCTTTGAATTCTTACCTTTTTACCTATTCTACCATGCTATTAGGCACTGCTAGATGAAGTGGTACGTTCATTATCTTTTTCAAATTTGCATAAACCACCTTTAGTGGAGCAAAAATAGGAACTTAAATGCACATACTCTGTCCGCTGGCTGAGCTGTCATTCTCTGTTTGCCCTCTAGCCCGAGAAGCTGTTAAATGTTTACGAGCAGCTAAAACAAAAGGTTTCACTAGAGCTCCAGGTTCTGCTATTACATCAGAAGCAGAAAATTGAACTGTTGAGAGACGAAACCAACCTGATGGTTAGGGCTCTTCTCTGCAAGGGGAAGCTCCTGTGTTCCCCTGCTAGTGAATGCGAATTTGTGCAAAGTGAAGAGAGTTTGAGGGTGGCCCAGCACAGTGGCAACAGCTGGTAGCACAGCGGCAAAGGGATGCTCCCAAATAAGGAGTCTGTTGTCCTTAGGCAGAAAAATGAATTATCCTGATTGCTTGGGTATTTTATAAATGAGGTAATTGTAAGTAACAGTTTTGTGAATAGTTTACTGAAATAGGATACCCATTGCCAGATGAAACTAGTGGGTGAGCTCAGCATACGTTTGCATATACTTAGGAATAATCCAAGCTGCATTCATGGATCAATTTGCTACTTGCTGAATTCCCTGCCTAATTCAGGTCCCATCTCGCTTTGTGGTAATTTTGTGCATGGTAGTGTTTTGCTCTTTTCTGTCAAAGCAGTTTAAAAATGAAAGCAAGAATCCAGAATGGCCTTTAAAGCCCTTCCTACATGCAGAGCCTATCGCCAGTGCATCTTGGAAACTGAGTTCTGCCTTTAACCAGTTTTTTCCTGACCTCTAAAGGAGACTTGGACTTGTATCTTGGAGAATTTACCAGTGAATAACCACTTCAGTCATGCCCCCCCCCCCCAGGTTGCAACAGGTATGGGCACCACAAATTATGTCTTCACAGAACCCAGGAGCAGACAGGTGAATGCTAGCTGGGTTTGCCACCCTGAGAGGCCAGACGAGTAGGGTAGGTTTGAGTTAAGAGGCTCTTAGCACCAGAGCAGTTCTTGAATTATGAAATCAATTACAGAAGCGGGGTTTATTCATGCAGGTGTAATTGCTGTGTGCTTAAATCAGTTTTGAAGGTAGAACTTCAGCTTCTAGGTCTCATCAGAAATTTTCAAAAGAACCTACCTCTCTGAGCCACTGCCAGTTTTCCTATTGTGTGCATACACAAAAATCTCATTTTGAATCTTGATAAGTTCTTGGCTTTAATAATGTCTCAAAACTGCAGGTTTCCTAGCTTATTTATCATGCACTGAATAAAAAAATTTCTTTTGTTGTTGGTAAATTCACTGCCTTTCTGTTTCCTTGAGTATCAACTTGCTTTGTATTGTCTGAGGAGATAAAGGGGAACACCCCACTTAACCTCTCAACATCATTCTCTGCTCCCTTTTCAAGTAATTTTCGTGTGCCTGTAACACTGTATAACTTGTATAAATGCTACCTTTTAAGAGAAAATAATGCAATCTCTCAGTATCCATATAATGAAGTCTCTCTGTTGCATTCCACTGCCTAATAACGTTGTGGGTTTTTCCATTGACGGATGCCTTATTCGGTCGTTCTGACAAACTGCTGTTTTCTTGTAGCAGAATTGTTCAACATAGTGTTTTTACTGTTTTGTCAATAAGCAAAGGAAATAAAAACCTTATGGGATTTGAGCAAGAACATTCACACTCCGTATGTGAGCTGTGTTTGAATTGGAGTGTGGTGGGGAAGCAGAGTATAGTATGCAACCTGTTTACTGAAGTGCATGCCAGCAAGTGAGATTTCATTCCCACTTGCTAAGATCTCACTTTGGACCCATTTTCTCTCTCTTTTCCTTTGCACTGCTCCTTCACAATGTCTGATGCTGGCAGCTTTTCTGTTTTAATTGCTGGGTTTGGGCTGAATTCTTTTTTTTTTTAAGTGCTCATCCTAACAGTGGACCTAAACGATGAAATTATGCAGTATGTGCTGTAACAAAATGATCTAGTAAAACCTGCCATTCCTTGAGGCAGTATCAGTCAATTGGGAGCTCAGTAGAAGGGAAGAGGTGGATCTATCTCTGAGCCAAGTACTTGGAATCTCTCTGAATTTAGGCCATGTCTACAACTAAATTTCTTCTTTTTGATGATGAATTAATGAATCATATGAAATTGTGAATTGGAACTATTCATTTTTTTTCTAATCAAATGAGGGAAAGATTGAACGCAGGAAACCTGAAGTTGATTCAAGTGACGCAGTGTTATATAATGCATATTAAGCCTGTGGAAGGCACTGCCACGAGCTATCTACAAATGCTTCTGAGGAGATAAAGATCATCCAGAACTGCCTTAGATAAGATTTAAACTGTTCAGGGGACTGTGAGTTCAAAATGGAATAAGCCTTTCATTGATTAGCTGTTATTCTTATGCACCAATTATTCATTAACTGACCATGTCAGGTAATGCTACATACTTGTTTCTGGCCACTCATTGGAAGCACACCGAATGGAATAGATTTTATGCCAGTTTTCTGCTATGATGCTGCATTTTTTGTGTTTGCTATCAATTGTGAGCTTGGACAGTTTCAAATTATTTTTAGTCTATTTTGATGTCATTGTTCCCTATCTGTAGAGATTGACACGGCTCCACCCACCTATTAATGAATATGTTAATTAACTCCTATTAGGCACCTAAATATGGCTCCGGAGCCAGGGAAATAGTGACAGCTGATGGCCCTTTGGGGCATAAATGGTTTCTCACTACGATCAATGTTCTCCACTGCTGAAAACGCTTCTTACTTTTTTGGACTTCCACTCACTTAACTCTCCCTCCGGCGGTTGTTTACAATACTGAAGTGCAACAGAGAGTTCAAGAAAGATAGCTTTAAAAGCTGCCTTAATGACATCTATAGAAAAATCCTCTAACTCAGCTTTCATCTTCAGACAAAAGGTCAGAGCTCACAGATTTTGTTGTTAGGCAGCTTCTATTTTGACCCCTTTGCCTCCCCCTCCCTGCCCCATCCAGCCAGTGGGTTAAAAGGGTACTTAAAATACCCAGTATATTTCTTGATGCATCAGAAGTCACAGTTACTCTGGGGATCAAGAAAGTACAAAACCAGTGTTTCAGCGTTCTCAGTTCCAGATGGACCTGTTTTCTAATGCTGTTCATTTCAATTTCACGGGTGGAACAAGCCCTGTTTAGAACTGGTGTTTGTGCTTGGCACAGAGAGGGACAGGCAGGGTTTGGGGTTAATGTGGTTCTATCAAGAGACTTCTGGGTGGGCTCTGGATTAGCACACCACAGGCATGGGCACAGCCAGAAAGTGGGCAGTGCTTTGGGTTACTGTCTCTCCAGGCATGTGGTCCTGTTTCTGGTGGGTACAGTGGTATTCTTTATGACTGAAAGAAACTTGCAAAAGGTGGTGAGGTGGCAGGAAAGGAGGCCATAGCACGCGTTTTGTTCCCTTTCACCCAAGTCGCAAAAGCACAGGAAAGCAAATATAACCAGGGCAAGCTGGGCATCATTTTGACCTGAATCCATGTGTGGGAATCTTAGATCATTGCATCTAACTCTGGTGATCTCATGGAAAAGTCTTCTGACATATTCATCTATCTTGGAATCGAATTGGTTTTTTCAGGGAAGTCTCAGGCATGCTGGAGCTCAAGACCTGCTGATAGAGAGATGTAAACTAAATCTTTATCCCTGTTATTATAACAGATCTGATTTTTAAAGAATGCTGCACACACAATACATAGCTCCAATAACTTTAGCTGTGGGGATCCCTATGGAAAGTCATACACATGCCATCTGTAGCAGAAGAGCTATAGCTCCCTCACCTCTGGATCCCAGAGTTTTTCTCTTTGATTTGCTCTTCCTTCACACAGTCAGTTCTTGGTATGTATTAAGACACTAAATTCAACTACCCTTCATGTAGCTGTGAAAAGGTCTATGGAGCAAAGGACTTGTTGCTGTATGACTGGGATATCCTGGCACAACCGTGATACAAATACCATGTGAAGGTATGCAGGAGGTAAACAACAGTTTTCCTGGATGTTCCTATATAGGAAAGTTATAGGACTGGCAGCACTGAAGTTATTTACGCATTACAAGCTACACTACTGTGTTAAGTGTAGCCTGAAGCAACCACTCTGTCATGGGAGAAGAGGTGTTAATTCCCTTTCTGTGCCACAGCAGTCCAGGCTTTGAACAAAGACACTGTGTACATTGGACTGTGGAAATTTACAGGCTTGTAATTCAATGTCATACTATAGACAGTGATTTTGGTTTGATTATTTTTTTTAAATTATTTTTTGATTTATATGATACAGACTTGTAAAGGCAAAAGTTAGTTGGTGACTGAGAAAAGGACCCAGATATGTGAGTTTTAAAGTATTTCAGTGAACCTCATGGACACAGGCATTTTGGTCATTTTGTGCAGGTCTGACCATATGTCTGAACTGTCAGCTAAAGGTGAAGGAGCTGCAGACCCATAAGATGTGAAACAAAAATGGTGATTCATTCAGGACACTTGGAAGCCATGGAGTGCCAGTAAAAGGAGCCAGGCTTTCTTGGCTGATACAGGTGCGTTAATTGAGGAAGATCTGTTTGCTTTAGGGCATGACCAGTCAAACATCAAGTAACACATGATTTCTCATTTGGAGGAGGAAGGGATAGCATTAAATGCTTTTCACAGAGGACAATGGAAGCCCTTATACCTCTGTCAGACCACTGTGGTATTGTTGAGAGCAGGGAAACGTAAGGACCTTGTTGTATCTATGTACTCTTGACGTTAATCTCTGGGGCGTTCTGTGTGGGAGATGCTTTCAGTGCCAAGGAGCAGGCAGTGATTTCAAGATTTTGGCTAAATAGAGCTATCTGGGCAAAGAGACTGAAAAAGGACGTAGGATGAGATGGTTGAAGAACGAGGAAGAAGAGGGAGCCTGTGTGGATTACAGCAGAGGTGGAGCTTTCATAATCCAGCAAATATGTGGGCTGAGTATTTCCAGCAGCAATTGTTTCTTCTTCGATGCTTCCAGCAAAAATTATAATACTTCGTGGTTAAAACAGCAAAGGAGAATGGAAGAAACCGGTATGCTACTCTTTGGAGAAACTGATGGAATGGCATGATTTCCTTATGTACCAATCAGTTCCTGTCCAGGTTTTGTCTTAAAATGCGAGCACTTTTAGCGGAAGGCTGCAGCTTTAAGTCAAGAAAGATGCACCAGTCTGAGTACCTGATCAAGGACACTATTGTTTGACCTTTCCTGCCAGAGAAGAGTCAATATAGATCAGGTGGCCAAGCAGTACCCAAGCTTTGTGAAAGCCAAATTACACACACCAGGGATCTACCTGATAAAGGCTGTAGAACACTATTTGTATACAGCAGAGAATCTTTCAAAGGCAAATATTAATTTTTTATTTATTATGACTAAGAAGTTCCAGACTGGCTGATGGCTTTGTTCACAGAAAGAGTTTTACAATACCTCTGACCACATTTAAAGTTTTTGTAAAAGAATGCACGTAAAATCCTAGAGACATGTCCAGTCATTATATTTTCTGTGTGGGGTATGTCGTAGAGCCAGAAAAGGGTGAAATTTTTCTCTTTGCAGCCAATCTTATATCCTTAATGAAGATATCTAAAGGGAGAATTTGTGATGGAGTCAAAATGCTACTCAGACTAAAAGTATATAATAGTCTTTTTTGTATAAGAACAGATATATAACATACCCTTTGTGTGTGGCTCATCCTGTAAAATAGAACTGTGGTAAAAACTGTTTGCATCAGATAATTTGATAATCTACTTATTCTGAAATGAGTTACTGTGAGATTTTTAACAGAGATATTGGTATGAGTCTTGAAGAGAAAATTAAGGCAAAAGGTCATCAGATGCTGAGAGCAGTCATGTTGAAAACAAAACCTATAGTTTTTATCTCTCTATTTCAGATTTGACCAAAAGTTTAGATGCATGCAAAACTGAAGATTTTTCAGAAGTTTATCATCTCGAGCCTTGCAGCCTCTGTCCGACACAATGTCAGATTTATATGTGTGTGGAGTAGGTCAGAAGTATTTCTGTGACTTTTTGAGTGTCTCTGGGAATCAGGGTGATGAGATTCTCCAAAGTGCTTAAAGAAGTATTTGTTAGAAAGGAAAGCAGCAATTCCAAATGGAATGAATTATGCTCCATTTTTCTTTGTCTCCAGAAGCCACTTCCTTTCCTGAAAGCATCAAAACAGCCAAAAGGCAATAGTGACCAAACAGCATAATTACAAGTAGAACTAATTACACGAATTAATCTTCTGAGACCTGTTGTTGACATGGGGAATATATATGAAGGTAAAGTCTATATTCCCAAAGCTCAGATATGTTTGAGTCTCTGGTTTTGGCATAGGCCTGTCCTACTTGCAGCTAACGAGTTTGCTCGTGTTTTCTTTGGACATTTTTCCCGAGTGGGCTTTTTCACTGTGACTCATGCATGATAAAGCAAACAAGTTTAGAGTGTGTGAAAGCAAGCTTCCGGAACAGTACCAAGTCCAACTATATGAATCCTAGAGATACAAAAAGCCTGTTGTCTTTAAAAACCCATATAGACAATCTCTGGATGGAGCAATGCCTACAACTTAAAGTTGATTAGTTGTTTTTTTTTTTTCTTTTGGGGTCCCATTAGAGAATGTATTGTGCATTGCAGAGAAGAGCTGCTCGGGAAAGAACTGAGAGAAGTACATTTCAGTATTTAAACAATAAATGAATCGGGAAGGTGGGCAAAATGGAAATTTTTTAATAACCCCATTGACAATGTTTTGTTGGGGCTTTTTTCAGCTAGTAGGGGAAATTTATGGTGTCATCAAAATGAGCCCATAACTGAACATTTTAATGCTGGACAAAATGGAGAATTGAGATATTCCGTTAGCTTCTGATGCCTTGTCTTGATTTTGTGTTTTTCTAAATGGTGAATGTCATATAAAAACTTTTCTTAAATCTTGTAATTGTTAGGTAGAGATCAGATCCATCTCTGTTGTTTCATCAAGAAAATATTAGTGATTTTTCAAATTTTTGTTTACAACTTAAGTAGCTGCAAGGCTCTAATCCTGATATAAGCATCTCTTAAATTCACTAATGACATCTTAAAACATGGTATCAAATTACATTTAGGTAATGGGCTTTGGGGGAGGAAAAATGTGTCTATTTTTATTTAAAAATATATTGATGTAGTGTTTGTAGCCAAGTAAAGGCTGTAAAAAACATTGGTGCTTTTATCCTATTCTACTATACCAAACCCGCCAATGATACAGCCATTAGATTATGAAATATCCTCTTTATTTTGAAAATACATCATGCCCCCCTCTCTCTCTGTGGGATAATGAGGTGCCATGACTTCTACATTTGTTGGTATTCCTATAATTTTGGTATTCCTATAATCTCACTGGACAAAGAGAACTAATACATTAGAAGCAGTTCTTGGAGTCTTTGTTGCATTTTCCTCAAAGCTTGTACCATCTGGGATATGTGACTGAGGGAGAAAAGCAATGATTTAAGAACTGGGGGGGAAAAGGCAATTTTTAGGTCTCATGATTCTGGTGAAAAATCCCAGAAACGTAATGACCCTAAAGCTTCAAAATGCAGGAGGCAAAAAAATAAGAACTCAGAAAAAGCCCCAAACCTCTTCTGATTTATACCAGTCTTGTTATTTGAGGAAGAATGTAACTCATGCTTGTTGAGTGCTTCAGGTTACTGGTTCTGAGATTTTCTAGGTTGTATTTTTTGGTTGTATTTATGCCACAAATTACTTTATAGCTTGTTGGGCTTTTTAGAGATGGGAGGGTTGTGTTGTTTACATGCTGTGGATTGATTGCCAACAGTTTCCCAGAGAATATTCAATATCCGAAATTTCAGCTGGGTTGATTAGCTGTGAATGCTTGCATATGCTGTGTGGCTTTGTTCCAGTTCCTGGATTAAATGAGCATAACAACTGTGGCAGTCCAAATTTTGGAAAGTACTTATGGTGTCTGGAAGGCACCAGTTTTCTTGAAGTCCCACTGGCAAACACAGAGAGAGGGAGAGGTCCCATTTAGGGACCTGGATGGAACAGGACATAAGGATACCAATGACACTTCCCTCTACTCTCTCAGGTAGTTGTAAAAGCTCTCCTAAATACAGGTTCTTTTATGACTGGAGGAATACCTTGAGCCACAAAAGCTCCAGGATTGGTGCTGCCACTTACTGTTCTTTTTTCCAGAGCTTGCTCAGCTGTCACAGAGATGAGCTCTGTGACTGAATTTAAACAGAAGCAACAGTGGAACGCAGTGGAACTAGGGAGAAACACGATCATGAACACAGTACGTTTCTGCAGATAAAGGTTAGACTTCAAACTCTTTAAGCACGTGTTATTCTTTGAACATAGAGGGCTGCACTTGTTAATTTTTTCCCTTTGCCATGACTGGCAGCATATCTGTTGAGGCAAGCCAGAATAATAGCCAGGGAGGGCTTTGGTGGATCAGAAGAGTAGGCAAGCAAATCTGTCCAGCATAAGGAGGTCTGAATGTTGCAGCGCGCAGCCTGGGACAGGCACTGCTCTCTTAACTTCCCAGAAATCCAAAAATCAGTGCCATTCCTTCAGTCCAAAGTAACAATTGGCCTAAATAAGTGGAACCTAACAATTGTAATCAGACTATTTGTGGATGTATTTTCTTTTCTGGGGCTTACAAGCACACATGTTGATAAAGGGTCTAAGTGGCAAGTAAAAGTGTTCTGAGAGAGGGCAACCAAGAGCTTCTTATTAGAATCAGCAATGTTCTCCTTATTTCAGTGCGGAGCTAGTTGCATTTTCTTTTGTTCTTTCAACAGGTTAGTAATTACTGTTGAGGTAATTAGGCTTGATGGAGAGTATATAAGACGATAAATGGTTATTCTGTGCAGTAGTGGGGGATATTTGGTGCCAAGCTTATTATTTTCAGTCAAAGCTAATTATCTCTATTATAATACATGACTCTCTTCCTTGAATTATGAGTGGGAAACTGCTGAATAGATTTTATTTTTTTTTCCAAAGTGCCCTGAACCATGGAGAGAAATGAAAATTAAAAACAATAAAAAGCTTGTTAGACAATGAGAAGACTCATCTGTAAAGCTATTTCTGACTGATTTTTTTTTTCCCGCCCTCTCTCATCTGTGCTTACATAAATATCAAACACTTATCATGAAATAAATTGTTGCATTACGGGTGATATGGGTGTCAAAGTTTAGTTCAGACATCAGAGACACCCCGTGGGATTCAGTGGGTGGCAGGCACTGAGCTGCACAGGCAGTCAGGTGTGATGGTGCTGGCTGAAGGGAGCAGTGAGGTTGCCCCTGACACCCAGCTGCGCTGCCCATGGCCCAGCCGACCTCCGAGTTGATGAGGGGATCAAGGGATTTGCAGATGTTCCTATCAAGCGCTTTTGAAAAAGACCGGCTGACCAGAATAGGCATCTGTTTTGCTTGTATTTGGGGCCTGCCCTGGTAATCTGAGCAGGGAAGCAATGTCAGAAGGGATTATACCCTCTGGCTGTCTTATGTTGAGCGATAAGGCCAACAGAGACAGCGTGACTTTGACTAGTAGGGTTTGTCTACTCGGCAGATGCTCCCCTGTCATTGATTAATAATGCAGTCGTCCCCTCCTCCCGTTACATCATGGTTTCAATTTGTAGCAGTGACAGGGCTGATCACCTTTCCAGTCTTAGCTGGCTTAGAGCATATCCTGGGTTTGCTTTGCCCCGCACATCTGAATCATGCTGTAACTTGACCCTCTGACTGGTGAAACCTGTAGTAGAGCTGCAGCTCATTGCCAGTGGTAGCGGCCGCAGCTCAGCTGTGCTCGCTGCACCCCTTGTCCCAGTTGTTCTGACCTCACGCCTGAATTGCCTTCCTGTGGGGATTGGGCAGTGAGGCTGAGTAGGAGGACAAGGTAGCACACTGACAGCCACCACTAGTGTGGACAGCTGGACCCTAGAGCTGGGAAGCGCTCCTGGGTTCCCTGTTTGTGTAGCAGTCACTGAAATATCCTCATCAGGCCTTGTTGGGTGATTGATGGGGCAATGGAAAAGGCAGCTCTTTGCTATTAAATGTAAATACTCTTGGGTGAAGAAGGCAGAGGACAGTGTGTGTGTGTGTGCACACAAAGCTTCTGCCATTTCTTGCTTTCCACATGTACTTTTTCTAATTTTTAAAAATTTTGGTTTAAATTGAATTTAGTTCCCTACAGAAGAGAATCAGTAAAGCTTTGCTGCGTATTTACAAGGCAGCTCTCCTTAGAAATTCTGTAGCGTGTTTTTCCATGTGTGCTACACAACAGATGTTTGAAGCTGATTGGTGTCATGTGTTGCATTTTGCGGTACTTTAATACGTGCTTCTGAGAGACAAGCAGTACAAAGAGGAACCGAGACTCTAAGATGGATAAAATTTTCACAGCGCTGTCTTTGGTTACTGCCAGCAAAACCACATCAAACTATCATTGTGCTGTTCATCTGCAGCCTACACTAAAAGCTGCTTGACTCCTATTGGAAATTTCATCCTTTACCTGCACAGTAATTTTTCTAACAGTCTGTTGTTCCACACAAAAGCTCTGTTTATTGACCTTATAGATTTTTATTCTACTCATAGGCTGCAAATCAGACTTTCTCAGTTTTCTCTAGTAGTGCCGTTGTTAAACAGTGGTGGTGTAAGTGGACTGCGCTTTTGATGGCATAGGTATTTATTTAAATTCACGGCGCAGTACAATTGTCTTTCTCAAATTAAGTGTGATCCTATGAACCTTCTTACAGGGAACTTACCCAAGAGATTTCTGTGTCTGATGTTGTTCATCACTGTACTAGCCCAAGTCTTAGTTCGAATTAGCGATGGTTTTTTGAGAGCTGCCCAGGAGTGGCAAAGCAGAGCCATGGCAAGGACACCTTACTAATTTGCTTTCTTGGTGCCACTGAGAGTCCAATCTGATGAAAACTAAAAAGGTACTTTCCACTAAACTGCTTATAGATCCTACAAGGCCATAGCCATATATTTAATAAGAGTGGCAGGGAATTAAAAAATAATAATACAAGCAGGCACTATTCAAAGGTGATCTTTCAGATTTTTTCATCAAGTCCCTATCAATTAAGGTAATCATAGAATCAACTGGGTTGGAAAAGACCTCCGAGATCATCAAAGTCCAATCTTTGATCCAACACTGCCGTGGTTACTAGCTACTAATCACTGGGTGAGGAAGAATTCATATGTATTAGCATTTGATCATGGTTATTTGCATGTTGAAAGATAGGGCCCTGGAGTGGCTATAGGCTAATAGAAGCTGTGTAAGGGCTACTAAGAAAGCATTAGTATGTAAAGTTAAGACATCACAGTCAGCTATACTTTAAATTGTATCTGAATAGGGATATAAAATATTTATCTGAGGTGCAGGAGAAGCCTAAGCCTCTTGATTTCCACAAGGCTAATATATCGCAAAGCACAAACAGATGAAAATAGAGACAGTTTTCACATAATCAAATGTGTACCACTCAGTCCTTCATTCCCTGGCCTGAGAATCCAAAATTTAGTAGCTAACAAGTAAATATTGTAAAACATAGTATTAGCTGATTAGATCTGGCAAGAGGCAAAACTTCCTACTAGATCCTACAGAACCAGAGAGCAGGAAAATCCATTAAACATGCACACCAGTAACTCATAATGGTAATTGTGTAGAGATGTGTCTGCAAACTGTAACTCAAAAAGCCAAACTAACCCATTTACAGCTGCCGACATCTCAACAGAATACCTTTAGAGGCTGTTAGCCTATTTTTGTTTTATGTCTCTTTTTGTAGCGGCAGCTTAACTGTTTGAAAGTGTATCTCTGTGGGAATTGATGGGGTTTATTGCGTACGTTTCTGTACTATAAGAAAGAGAATGATCGATTTTGTTTATGTTGGCTGTTGTTTGTTTGGCTGCGTGACAAGGTTGCTATCAACAGAAGGGATGAAGCATGAGGTAATGACTACAACTTAAATGAGAACACTTGTCATACCTGCTTTTTGCTTGGACTGATCAACAAGTATCAGGGCATAGTCAAATGCAGTGTGTGTTTCCTTTCATGTTTACAAACCGGCAAGCTTAACGGAAGGTAAACTTTGACATTTCTTAACCGTTTCCTTCACCCTGGAAATCAAAGCTACTAGTATTGTAAAATTACTTGGGATCTACTGAGAGTTTGAGAAAAATGCTCTGTGAACTAAGCACAGAAACCATCTCTTACAAAGGCATTTAAATTTTTTTTTTTCTTACTCGTTTGTAATCTGGAAGAAATTTAAAGTTCGGCCTTCTACATATCCCCCTCGGTGAAATCATGCTGACTACTGATGATTTTCTTGTCCTTAATGCACCTGGAAATGATTTCAGGATTAGCTGCTCCAACACCTTCTGCAGCACAAGTAGTTCCCTTCTTGAAGACAGGAGTGACATTTGCTTTTCCCCAGTCTTCAGGCACTTCTCCCAGTTTGCTGTGATTGATCAAAGGTGGTTATTGAAAGTGACCTTGCAATGACACCTGCCAGCTCCCTCAGCACTCATGTGTGCGTCCTGTCATGGTCAGTAGAACAGTTTATATGGCCAGTTTGCTTAAGTATTCCCTGACCTGCTCCTCCTCTGCTAAGGGTGTATTTTCCTTTTTCCAGCCTTTCTCCACAGTCTCCAGGAGCTGGGATTCCTGAAGGCCAGTCTTCCTATGAGGCAAAGAAGGCATTTAGTACTTTGGCCTTTTCCATGTCCTGTGTCACCAGGTCCCCAGTCTTGTTGAACAATAGGCTTACATTTTCCCTAGCCTTCCTTTTGTCACCCATGTACTTACAGAAGCCCTTTCTTGTTGTCTTTGACGTCCTTCACCAGATTCAGTTACATTTGGGCTTTGGCTTTCCTAATTTTGTCGATGGGTGCTCAGACAGTGTCTCTACATTCTTCCCAGATCGTCCATCCTTACCTCCACCCTCTGTATTCTTCATTTTTATGTTTGAGTTTGTCTAGTCCAGTGTTGAGAGCTTGCTTTTCATCTTCTTCCCTGACCTCAGGATCCTGAACTCCACCATCTCATAGTCTCTTCAGCCAAGGCTGACTTTGATTTTCACATCCCCAGCGAACCTCTCCTTGTTGGTGGGTATGAGGCCCAGCAGAGGTTGAAGTTCCGTGCAAATGTGATGGTACTGTGTGAAGTTGCTTATACTGCTAGGACAATTCAGTGAGAGAATGGAAGGAACTGAGAACAGAGAATATTTAAGTTATATCAGTTAGTCCAGAACTACGTAAATATGTTCTGTCTTGCATACTGCCCTGCCAGCTGAAAAGGTTGCTACTACTACCCCTCTCCTACCTGAAAACTTTTTACCCACACTAGAGATTACTGTCTCCTCTGACATGTGACTCTGTGTCATGCGCACCACTCATAAACCTGCAGAAGTCTCGTAAACCTGTTCAGAAAAAAAATGAGTGAACGAAGACTAAATATTTAAGAGTTTTCAGTCAACTTCACTCATTTTGCCTGAAGCGAACTTGCACACTAGAAGGTCAACTTGCTGTAACCTCTGGCGAGGGTGAGAGGCAGCTGGAAAGATCATCATCTTCAGCTGGCATAGCTAGGTCTGTAAAAGGACTTCTATCTTTGGCTTTTCTCCGCTCTAGACATACTCTGCATATGACTAATTTGTTTTTTAAAAGAAACCCACAGAACGCTTACCGAAAGAATTCTGCTGCCACAGCATTCCTGCTAAGAGGAAGACTAAGCTATTGTCTTGGTCTGGTAGGTGAGAAACCTGATGGTGTTTGCAATTATTGGTCTAACCTGGAGCAGAATGGCCAGTCAAGAATTGTACAGAGCATGAGAGAAATGCTGCTCAGAAATGGGACCTTCAACACTCACTTGTACCCCTGAACTTGCCTGAGTTTGAGCAGCGGAATCACGAGGAAGAGACACCATTTGAAGAAGACACAAAATAAAAAAGAGAGAGGAAATAGTGAATAATCTGGAGTGAGTCAAATGCAAGCATGAGAAGACAAATGCTTTGTGAAAAGATCTTAAGCTGTTGTTCTTCTCTATGACTGACAAGAGGTGCTATCATGACTTAAAAACTTTATTCTTGGACTTGCATGGACCAGAAGTGCTAGTTTCTTGTTCCTCCACTCTATGCAACTGAGCACAGTGCTCATGCTTCCAAAATGTACTGCTGGAGAGGAAAATTGTCCTTCAGCCTCCAATGTCTGTGACAATCTGGGCGCATTCTGACATTCTAGCAGCCTGCTTTGCTCTTCTGCTTCATTTCTTGTGGATCATGAACGCCACAGGTCTCAGAAGTTCACTTGAAGGTTTTCCGCTGTGCTCCCACCACTGTCACCCTTGCATCTCACAGGGCTGAGTGTTTTTTCAAGATTTCCTGAAATTCGGTACAGCAAGTGAGATAATGATCATTATGCTTTTTTTCATAATGAAGCAACTGGGTCTTAATTCCACACTATAAGTCGAACATACAGAATGGTAACAGCAGGGGAAAAGGTGCCTTAACATACCCATTAGATGCAGAAATGAGATATTTCAGGTTTGAAAGTTGCTTTTCAATAGATTAATGTGGTAGCACTAATGGCGGATGTTGTTACAGTTATTAAAAACACACATTCTAGAATAATGGAAAATAAGCATAAAAGGGATCTCATGTGAACCCAAGAGCCAATGCTGTTATAAGAGCAAGAAATAAAGGGAAAAGCAATAAGTATTCAGTACTCCTAATAACTCAAGCAACTGAGTTGTGCATTTCTGGATGTGTTGGAGATTTTCCACAGATATTTCCTATGGAAAGAATTTATGAATCAAAGCATAAGGGTTGTCCAAGGAAGATTGGTCCCACATGGATACTGTTGCTGTTTTAACTCATCCAAATCTTCAAAACTATTCACTATGAACAGATTGTATTCATAAGTACAGGAAGCATTTGCATTTAGCATAGCTAAATTAGCTGAAGCAGAAATGAACGCACTCCGTGTAATGTTTAACCAGAAAATAGAATGGTTGTATGGTCAGAATGAGACATTTAGAGGGAAAAGATAGAGCAAGCCAAATTTTATTCCCAGTTGGGGCTATCATAGGAGTGCAGCAGCATCATTCAGAGCAAAACATGGCTCGAATAATTTGCTTTCTACTGACATTGGCATTCTTGTCAGCTATATATCCTATCTATACAGGAGGAAGAGCTGAAACCTATGCTTTTTAGCATCATTGAAAATGGTTTAGATTATTTACCCTAAAGGGACCTATCTATTATACATTTGAGGGAGGAGGTATGCCACTGGTCATATTTGATTTTAAATAATGCTACCTGTATATTAGTATATTTCCCTTCTCTCTTTCCTCTTTTCAAAATGTTCGAAGCAATACCATTCTTAGAACAACTTTTGAGTCGAGACTGTGAAGTTATGACCAACATCAACTCTTCTAGAAGTAAATAGGGTTAGAAAGGTTTGTGTATACCTTTGCTTTCTTAGGCATATTTAGCAATTCACATCACTGAAACTCCAGATTAAAAAAAAAAAAAAAAAAAAAAAAAGACCTGGAGTTCTCTTTTAATTATCTTTCCTGGAATAAAAATTTTGCAACCAGTATATCTGTATTAGAGAGGTTGTACATCTTTAAATTTGTTAGATAACACACCTACACTTGCAAGAAGATTAAGGAGGGGCAGAAATGCTACCAGAATTTCATAATGCTTATGCAAATACTTTTCATCCAGAAATATCCGGAGCACCAGGATCCTGTTGCTTCACAGTGTCATCCTGGACAGATTCAGTAAAGCACATCATACTTAGGACCCAAACTTTGGAAATGCGATTATACCTCAGGTTAGAATTTTAGGAGTTAAACTGTTTGTTTTGACTGGTGTTCCTATCGTCACAAAGTTTACTGCTTGGAGTTGTCAAGTGATTCAGAGAATTCTTCTGAAAAGTTCAAATGACAAAGAGCTGGGACATGTTGAAGTTGTTTTACCCTTGCTGAAGCTGGGAAGTTAACTCTGATGAACTTCGTTCCTCAAACACTGTGGAGCTGATCCCAAATGGCCTTTTTGCTGATCTTCCCAAAGAAGCAATTTTTTAATGTGCTGTCTGGAGGGCTGCATCCTTTTATATCAGTGTAATATCCAAGAACTTCTGGGGTGGTAGGAATGGTTACCGAAGCCTGAGTAATTTTTCCATTTACATCAGTGGCAATACTTGACAGAGGCTGGGTATGATGTCTCTAGTTTGAAGTCTTGCTGGGATAGAAGCAAATGCTTTTCTCTGGTGAGTGTGTCTGTCCAATTTTAATACATTATTTGTCCAACTAAACATTTCACTCAGGACTGAATATATCAAAATTTTTACTTTAAATCTCAACTGGGACATCTAGAATACTCTGGAGCTCTATGGATCCAAGTGTATGCTAACTTCCCATTAAGGGGAGTCAAGGGGTATATCCCTGCCCTGGTTCCTCCCTTCCTGTATCCCTTTTGCACATTGATTTTCACACCCACCATGTGAGCTAGAAGAGAGTGACAGTGCCCAGTTTCCCTTGATCTGGAAAACAGGGTGACTGGGCCTGAAAGGAACACTGCAGCATGTGCTCCCATGGTCCCCCACCTCATGCTCAGTTTGGCTTTTCACAGTGAGGTTCCTGCATGTTGACACAGCATCATGAAGTGTTTACTGCTGTTGCAGTATGTTCTCTGGGGCATGGGATATCATTCAGTCACTCAGGGTTCTCACTTCAGTATCTCTTCAAGAGGAAAAAGTGAAAGCCTGACGACAGTATTCAGTTATTCTTACTGTACAAGGTACAAGCAAACCATCAACCGTTAATCATGGATGTTTTAAAACCATAAGCTAGTTGTTCATATTCTCTAACAGTTGGGGAGGAAAGTTGATCTTTCCTGAAAATACTGAAGCAGATGGGTGCAGTGTGAATGCCAGAATATCCCTACAAATTCTCCTAACATGAAACAGTTTTGGACAGTTCAGGACATCTGGAGTGAATATGGGAGAGGGAAATGAAAAATTTCTTGAATGTACTTAAAGGCTGAAATAGAATCACAGTGGCACAGACATGCAGAAACTCTGAATGAAATACACACATGGATATGGCAGAAGGCTTAAAAGGAAGTCAGCCTGCTAGGAGCAAAACTATTTTTAGTCTCCTAATGAAGAAAGCAGCTGTATTTGAGAAAGTCAGTCACTCACTGCTTGGAAAATCAGCTGGAACTCTTTCTGGGTCCTGGTGTTCTTGGTTGTGAGAGGAAAATCTTATGTGTAAGCTCTTTCAGCCCTGGAGAACCTTAAATGGCAGTCATCTTGGGTTTTGAAGCACAGTTGGGAGCTTCTTGGGAACAGATTCATAGACTTCTGTTGGATCCCATGGTCACTCTGCGGTGTTCAACCACTCTTAGAGTGAATGTTTCTTCAGGAGACAGTGAGGATCTGGCAAAGTCCTCCGAGATGAGCATTGAATATAACATTGAATTCTGCCTTTTTTTTTTTTGTTCTGTGCTGTGCAGCTTGTTATACAATGTTTATTTCCGTTCTTAATTTCCCTGGAGCTTTGCTGAGGTGCAGCAGGCCGTCCAGTTCATTGTAAAAGCTCTGTTTTCTTGTCTGTGTAGTGCTTGTGTTAAGCATGGGAATGGATGAGAGCCACTTTGTTGCTCCAGTGAAACTTGAATTGTGAAAACTCGCTGGTCTTAATGTACCATCTTTGTATAGAATAAGCCCTTTTGTAAGGGGTTTCTATGGTATAAAAGAGAGAGATGTCTTTTTCTGTCATATTGCTGAGTTAAACAAATGATCAAAGTGAGTTATGAGTATCCTGGCTGTGACAAGAATGGACAATAGTTATCACAAGGTCAAAAACATCGAATGTGCTTGCTGGAGGTAAAAGAGACAGCTTGATTTTTCCACTGGCTTGAGACACCATTTCTGAACTAGTTAAAGTAGATGCATCTTAAAAGGCTGAATTGAGAGAAAAGTATTTTAGCTTCAAGCCAGTGTCTGGGAAGCCTGACCACAGCCATCTGCCTGAGATGGCCTGGCATTTTTCAGTGAGAGGATGAGATTAGTGAGGATGGTGGCTTGGTTTTGAAAAGCTTCTTCTGCAAATAATCTGTCAGTTTCCATCAATGGTCACCTGCCCAATCCATCAGGAATTGGACGAGGTCTTAAAGGTGAGAGGAAGGCAGGGTATTCAAGAAGAAATGCCATGGAGAGGGAACTGGGACCTGGGCTTCATGGGTAGCTTTGCCAGGCTCCTTCAGTCACTTCCAGCTCCCAGCCTTGCATTTGGTCTCTTTAGAAATACTTTTTTTTCTTGTCTGTCACATGCTTTAATACACGAAGTGTCATACACACTGGGGATCTATCTTTTATGTAGGTACTTAAATGCTCAAAAATTGGAAGGAAGGAGAGGAGGAGGATTAAATGCACCTGATCTCTCCTTTTTTTGCTAACACTATGGCTTGGGGAAAGAAGATGATGCTCTCAGACTCTTCCCATTTGCTTGTCACCTGCCACGTATTTGCAGAAGACTATCCTTCTTATGATCTCCTGGCTAAGTTTCTTGCCCGTAAATCTGTTTCTGCTTGAGCAATATAGTTTTAAAAAATAACCTCAAAGTATCGAAAGGAGGGAAGATCATTGACTGAATTGCATAAGGGGCCATTACATGAGTATTTGTTCTGGCATCAGTTAGGCAGCTTGGGGACAGTGACCAGCAGCTATAGAGGGCTCAGGGAGCAGAAGCCTCTTTGCCCAACTCAAGGGCACCGAGAACAGCACATCTGACCACAGCCTTTGCTTTCTGAGACAAATATCTGAAGTTCTTAGCTGGTTTCAGCAGAACCTGTTTTACATAAACCATTTCTGTTTTCCCATTACTCATATGTCCCTTTCTTAATAACATAATGTAAATAATTCTGTGCTGGATTTGGCATTCATTTAAACAGGTGTAACACTAAAGCAGTCATAATTGGTTTCAGTGTTCCCAGCCTTCTCTCTGGCTGCAGTTTCCAAAGGAGTTTGCTTGTTTTTGCTTTTGAAGGTTTGTTATTACCATAATTCACCCATCAATCTGCTGCTTTTTATGTTAATTCACTTTTATAACTTGGTAGGAGGCAAGGTGAAATGTTTTAGGCTGCATCCTAAGGTTATTCTTTGAGTGGCCCCTGTTTTAAATGGATGGGATGGGCACTGGCAAGAAGAGCTTTGTGATATTTATAGTCTTCAGGAATCTGTGTAAAAGTGAAAAAATGCTTATCCTGATTCTGTATAAATACCACATCCAAAGCACACCTGTCTTCTGCCATGTGGGCCAGCTAATTGGTTTTTGATCTATTTTTACTGTTCTTAGCTGAAAGGCAATTTTTTTGTTAAGTGTAACAGAAAGCTCTAGAGCTGTTTTAGGGGTTTGTAGCTGTGAAAAATAGCCACGGTTCTGTTTTTTAAAAAGCATTCTCAAGGAATAATTACAATGATTGAGAATGCTTCTTAAAAAAACCCAGAAGCATGTACATTTTTTTGTAGCTACACGTCTCTAAAATGGCTTTGTGGGTTTCTTCACATATTCAGGAAACTTTTAAAAATAAAAAGGAGCAAATGTATCTCTGAGCTTGGCAACAGATTAAGTTTATATTTCACAAGGATCTGAAAATGGGTTCCTCCCCATTTGCAGACACGGATGCCAAAGTTTTAAACTGACAGTGCAAAGTTTATATTGCAAGCTTTGTAAAGGCGCAAAGCAGCGTTTTTCTGCTCTGTGCCAGTCCTGCACTTATGCATGGCTGAGATGAGGCCTTGTTGGACAGTTATTATTATTATTGTTTATGAATTCCTTGCCTTGCGGTCGTGCAGAACAGCAAGTCGGCATTGTTGAGCTGGGAACTGTAGACACGAAAATAGCGAAAAGGTTGCCCCTGCTGCTAAACTTTTGGCAGTATTTTTGTATTCCATTCTTGTCTGTGTTAAAACACTGAATGTAGTGAATGGGCCAAACCCTGAAATCCTTATTTGGTTATTATGAAAAGAGAGAGAAAAGGCTGTGATTCATTAGGAGGGGGATGAATAAGAGGCTGCAGAGGTCTATGCAAGGTAGCTCAGAAGCTTCAGTTCTCTTGTCTCATAACCCAGAAACCAAAGGGTTGTCTGAGCACAGCGAATGATGACTGTCAGAAGTAATGCATTAAATAGTCCTTACACTGGGACAAACAGAGGAGCGATGTAAGGAGATGCCTGCTGCTTACGCGGTATGTCTGAGCATGTATGTGCAGGGTTAATGGCAAAGAGAGGCCATGGAGACCCACGGGTAAATGCGTGCCCCCGCAAAGGGAACTTGGGTGGAAATCATTGCATGGGATGGTCCTGAAACCAACTGTTTCAAAAGATTAGTTGGGAGATTTTATATTTTAATGGGAGCACAAAATACCTGGGGTTACCTATTGTCTCAAACAAAAGGGGTACAGGAGAGGGAACAAAACCTGTTGTTCCAGCATCAGAGCAGTCCCTAAGTGGCAGGTCACTAATCCCGCTTCAGTGTTTTGCCGGGAGCAGTAGGAGTTACAGATGTTTGATTGCATCATGACAATATAGTCTCTGATGATGGTGGTTTGTGCTTTTGTAATCCCACAGAAATTATACTTTGGCTTCAGTGCTTTGGCCTGTCTGGGCATGACTGATCATTATCTGCTCTTTAAGATTAGCTGAAAGTGCTTAGCTAAACGCTCTGAACTTAGTGGCAGAAGAGGATGGATCTGGGGGCCAGGTCTGTGAAAATGCTGCACAAAAAAGGCTGCTGTATTTATTCCCCCGTGCTCCCCAGCATAAATGGAAGAAGAGGAGAGCAGTGCAGAGCTCAGCCTGTCTGCTTGGTATATTTTCAGTTACTTAATTCATGGCACAGGCCACTACAACCATAGTAGGCAGGCAGCGTTTCAGCAAAGGCCAGAGGGTGTTGCAAATAATATTGGGAGGAGAGTTTTTGTTCCCTTCTCCCCACTTTTTATGTCAGATGCTGAATGAGTAGCACATGCAGGTTTGTGCGGTCGGCAGTTCAGCTGCTCTGCCTTGCACTCCCCAGCCCTTCCTGATCCTGTGTCCCAGAGAATCTCAAAGATAATTTTAGTAAAAAGCTGTTCTGGATGCCCTTTGGCTCATCTGTTTACAAAGTCGCAAAGTCTCTTCTCATTAGTTTTCAGGGATCAGAGGGGACAAAAGTTTAAATATTAGCTCAGTTATTTAAACCCTGTGGCAATGCCAGTCTGCTTGGCACAGAGCGTTGAATCCAGTGATAAGATATTCGGTCAACTGATGACCCGCACAGCGTTGTAAGAAATAATGCTGATTAAGTCTGTGCAAGGGATAGAAGGGACAAAGCGTCTTCTACCTTTTATAACAATTGCTAACCAAAAGATCTGCCAAAAGCCTGGGCTTAGAGATCTATTCTCTTGCCCTCCAGCAAGCCCTGATTTCCTGGAGTCTTCTAGAATATTCCTAGATAAGCGGTACTGCAGATGAATAACAAAATAAGAAAAGAGTTCTCCAGTGAGGGCTTCGTGCCTGAAAATATTTTCTGGTATCTAATTACATTTTTGTCCACTAGATGGCTTTTCTCCCCCTGCCTGCGACTTGATTAGAGCAGTTGAAATCAACTGAATGTAACCTATCTAAAATGATATAACTTACAGCTGAATTCAGATATTTGTAACACTTTAATCATGATTTTCTATTTACATACAGCATGCAGGGCATATATATCCTGCAATGTAAATTTTCCTATGTGGACGAATCTATCGTATATTGGCACAGAGAAAAATTCAAGTTAGGATGTTTTAGCAAATTGTTTGCCAGCAAACAATGTTTGCTCATGATATGAAATTATTAAAGACCACGGAGAACATTCTGTGGTTAGTAAGTCTTCAGCACTGACACTGAAAACACAATATAAAATCTTCCAGACCTTGTTTTGGTTTGGCTGGGGGTTTTTAGGAATCAGAAACAGGAGTTCCCCCCCCCTTACCCACCCAATCTGTAGTATAATATTAATTAAGAATGCTTGGAAGCAAATTTAGGTTCTGCAATCATTATAATTAAGTGGCACCATTGGACAGAACTCTGCATTATGTGGGTTAAGCCAAATCAAATGGAGTGCAAAAAAAAAAAAAGTGTTATTTACATTGAGAAAAGTCTCAGTTTTAGTGATTGTGTGAGTCCCACTGACCACTGATGAGATACTAGTAGGGCTGTGCCTTTACTGTTGACTTAACCACATGAATAAGATAGCAGTAAAGAGAAGAGTGCCCTGAATTAATAAAATGTGTGGTATTCAGGTTATGATAACAAAAATACAAAAATGCATCCCAACAAACATTTTATTATTATTTTATAATATTCACTCTCTGAAGAAAACATAACATGGTAGAATTAAAAATAATCACCAAGCTGATGTTCACATTTCACTGAAGAAAATAAAAGGGAATTGGTACAATTTTAGATCAGTAAAATGTTCTCAAGAAACCAACAAGTCTGATGTGAGTAAACACACTATATGAAGATGAGCGAACCTCTATCATAAGCTGCTCTTGGTGTCTTCCTGAGAAGCTCAGTCCCTTGCTTCCACCAGCACGTGGGATTTGAGGGGTTTCTGCAAGGAAGTTACAGCAGGAGCCTGATTGGAGATGCAGTTCTTCCTTTAGAGCTACTAAGTATTTGTTCAGTGGGAAGCTCTCGTTTCTATCTGTTGAACCAGTGCAGGCCTTATGTTCCTGTCAACTTCCTGATACTCAGTCACGTGAGGAAAAAAGAAGTTGTGTTCTCATTTCAGCATCCATCCCCCTTCTCCTTGCTTCTCTGGAAGATGGAGCAAGCAAGCTCTTTCTTTACTCATCTTTTCCTTTAGCATCCTTCCTTCAGGATCTTTCTTTCTTGTGAATCATTCCAGTGCCTGTTCCTGCCCTCAACTCTACCTTTTGCAAGCTTCAGCTGAGGGGGTTGTTGGGTTTCCCTGCACAGCGAGGGGCCCTGCTGGAGAGAGTAGGTTGAGATCTCGGTAATCGCCATCAGTGGCTGCTGGCTGGCAGCACTGGGGTGGAGGACCAGCACAAGCACTGAAGCTCTTTCTCTGCAGATTCAGGAAGCTACAGTTGCTACAGTTTGCAGTCAGTTTGAGCTTGGAAAGGCTGTTTTTGCTGCCATGATGTTTATTTTTTCTTTTTTTTCTTTTTTCTTTTTTTTTTTTAACAAAAGCTTAGATTCTGGGAAGTCGTGACTGAGACTTGCCAGGGAAATCTTGCAACTGCAAAGCATATGAGTGGATTTTTAAGCCCCATTTGACTAATACCAGAAGGATTAGCATCCTGTTTTGTTCGATGCCAACACAAGGAAACCTCATGCGCTTTAAACCAAAGGGTTACATTTCCTTGGGCGGCGCTAAGCCGATGGGAGTCTGATGGGAGTCACTGTGTTAAAAGCCCCGGTATGCTCATGGCCCTGGGTCATGGAGCACTTCAGGCCTAGCCAGCTATTGTGCTACCTGTCATGAATGAATGGGGTGGAGGAGCAGGCTCTTTCAGCTCCCAAGAGAGCTGACATTCTGAGTTCAGGAGGTGTGAAACATTAAATCAAGATTGCTAATCCAGTGGTGGTCAGCTAAGCACTTTGGTCAGAAACTATCAGGAGCAACACACAAGCACATATCTTTGAACCTCTAAGCTACCTTCTGCTTTCAGTTGCATCGTGACAGTTAGATAAAGATCCACTGATTTGCCTAGAATTCTTATACCAGTGCTCCCAAGAGCAGAGTTGAGGTGACAGAAGGAAGGAGGAAGAGGTGAATGGTGTTCTGCAATTTTACTATGCACACTTTCAACCCTTTGGCCTAGTAGAGGATGTTCTTTCTTGCCACCAAGAGCTATGAAGCCATAATGAACCATCAGTAGGACTTCTGCAGGAGCATCAGTGCAATAGAGATGCTGACAGTGGAAAACCTTCCCTAGTATGAAACTATGTGCATGCTACTGAACAGGCAATAGTAGCAATCCCATTTTTTATCTCCACCCTACTCTTATCTAGCTATCTGCTGATCATAGCCAGAAGAGACCATGTGAAATCATCCAAGCCTAACCAGAGTATTCTAGAGACCATAGCGGGGGGGAAGAAAAAAAAAAAAAAAAAAAAAAAGGAAAAAAAAAAGGAAAAAAAAAAAAAGGAGTAAAACAGGAGAAAAACTTCAACTGAATTTAAAAATTGTCTAGGACGTGATATGTGGGGTTCCTGTCCCTGACGCAGTGGATATCTGGCATGCTGTGAGACCAGAGCTTTTTTCCAATTGCAAAGGTAATTGGAAAGAGCCAGGTCATGTACTCTTCAAACTTATTGCAGCAGCAGATGCAAAAGGCAATATATAATAGCTTAGCACTCAGTCTTACCTGTGCTGATCTTGGGTAACTCAGGATAAGGAAGCAAAGGTTGACCAAAGTCACCTTTAATCCATCTTCAATCTTAGCATTGGTGAAAGATCTCCTTCAACCAGTGCCAGTCTATTAGACTTCTGCAGTGCTTGGTCTAAAAATTCCAAAACTCAGTCACAGCAAGTGCTCAGCTGGAGGCAGGCAGGTAGTGTACAAACCAGTTATGTTAATTCACAGTTCTGATGTGCCACTGTGCACTTGTGTGAAGGCCATGCTGAGGTCCTTTCAGCTTCTTCACTGGGCCTTTGATCTCTGCCAGCACTGTGCATTTCTCTCTCCAGGTAGAAGAAAGATGTTTTTACCACAAAGGAAATCTATAAGAGAGATTTTACTAACTCAAACACCTCCATTCGATGAAGGAAATGTAGATTCAATTTCTTTTGTGTGTTTGAAATGCTGCTGCCAAACCTGTGCTATGAAAGGTCAGGGAAAACATAGGAAGCTCACAAAAAATAATTGATAACACCAGAGCAAGAAGATGCTCGTGCCCCAGATAATAAATTTGGCTCTGCACTGAACATAAAAGGGTTTGCCAAAGTTTTTGTCTGTCTTTTCAACTGAGACACAAGTGTGTAACATTGAAAGTAGCTGTCCAGGTTTGATCTCAGGTTGGCCCAAACTCCGCTGACCTGCCCAAGCACAGAAGCTTGGCCAAACCTCAGGACTGACTTTTCTCTGAGTAAACCCAAAGACATCCCCAACCCTGACACTAGGATTTCAGACACACAGGACTTGCTGTGGCTGCCCTGCACTATCAGAGCAGCTTCATCAACACTATCACCTTGCTGTTGTCTATTTCCTTTTAACCATGCAGAAAGATTATAGCATTTCTTCTCTGGATTTGATGTGATCTGGTTTTGCTTACACCCTAATGATCAACCACAAAAAAAATGAGTGACATGTAACTGTTATGAATTAGCATATGCTGTTAGTTAAGCCTTTGAATGTGTGTTTAATTTTCAGGTAGATGCGTAATTACTCTGTGACCTGTTTAGCATTTGAGACTCATTCCTTTCAAAGACTGGAGGAAAAAAGAGGTTACATCCAAGCTGAAATTAAAAACACAAAAGATTTTCTTTTTTCTGTATCACTTTAAAAAGATTTCTGAACAAATTTGTTTTCAAAGTAGTTTGCTCTCAATCCTAAAATTACAACTGCCAGCAGCTGGCTGGGAAAAAGCAAAAGTTAGCCTGAGAAGTAATAAAACTCACATGATCTGAAATGGTACAATACTGAGACCGTTTGTAACCACAGCTAGAATTATTTGTCATTCTGGAAAAAATAGTGAAGTGTCTGGGGGTTTTCTTTGTTACAATTTTTCTTAAAAGGGATTTTCTTTTCAGGAGGCAGCAGCAGAAGGGATTTTTGTTGGTTACTTTTTCTCCGATGCTTAGTGATAACAAACAAGCAATGTGATTTTGGCAAGAAAGTATTACATGCATGTTGGAGAATAAATTGTTCCCTTGATGATGTACTGAGTGATAACCCTTTCTGGATTTATGGATTTTTCTGTATATTTGCATAGAAAGTCATTACAGCAGCCTTTTAGCTGATAACAGTAACACATCATTGCATGTTTCTGCGTGTCCTACAACTCCCTGAACAAGCTATTGATCTGGTAGGTCACTTCCAGTGAAGCAGACAGTCATTCTGCGAGCTCTTTCTTGGATGGGAGATACGCCTTTTCACTAGTCTCCAAGGTGTCATCTCCCCTCTCTCTTGGCACAGAGCATGGTAACTTCAGAAATCACTTGCTCCTTTCTGTTTAAGATTTCTAGTCTGACACATAACAGGGAAAGAAAGAAAAGGAGGAAAACGCACAGCTTTTCAAATGGAGGAAAGTCAGTCCTCTTACTTGCCAGATTAGAAAAAAAAAAAAAAAAAGGCAAGCAGTGCTTTCCCAGCTCTGCTGTTTCAGTGTTGATTTCAGTGCTAAAAATGATGCATGCCCGTTGTATTGGAGTAGATTTCTCCAGAGAGCATATTTTCATTCAGATTCGTGTAACTATTGACCAGAAACAAGGTTAAATTGAGCCTGTTTAAAAATTAACCCATTTAAAGAAAAAATTGCATAACGCAGTAGCTCTCTTCAGGCAATCCTTCAGCTTTCTAGCATCAAGTCATCTCTGGTGGTGCGCAGGCTGCATTTAAAGGCGACACAGTCCCAACAGTTCCTGTGCCTGTGAAGTTCTGTGCTGTTGCTTTAAACTGCTAATTCTCTGATGATCTCTCTATTGTTGTAGTGCGGAAACAAGTGTGTGCGCTCATTTCTGCATTTTTTTTTTCCTGGACACTATTTTTCAAAAACATACCTTTAAATGTGCCCGTTTTAAATTCCGTGCCCCTAAAACAGCTCAAGCGAGGGATACAGGAAAATGCAGGAAACTGTAAGTGGTTTAGGAATCGTCTCTGTCAGAAACACAGCTACCTTTAAGACTGTGTTTTGTTTGTCAGAGGAGGGGCAGGTAAGGGAAGCACGTTTGCAAGCAATAATCTGAAGTTCGTAGTAAATTTAAATCCCATGGTTCAAAATTAGCCGTGATTCCTGCCGTCAGGACCACAGAGCTAAGTAAAGGTTAGATTTCTTCTCCTACTCTATTTTCATTCAGGTTAATATTTAAGCTGTGCTGGTGGCTGTGTCCAGGAGAACAGTGGGCGCTTTTTACAGCTATAAATGGTAAGAGGATGGGTCTGTCCGAGCTCGCCTGTCAGCTGTTTGAGCCCGGCGAGCACCTTGGATGCAGCTGGCCCGATCCCGAGCGCTTTCCTAGCGCTCATCTCCTCGCTTGCACCAGCTCCCTCATTGGTCGCAGCTATCGCCCTCCTCGCAGCGACTGCTGCTGCTGACAGTGTATCTCTCGTCGGCTGCGATTACTGCGTGTGACCTACTTTGAAAATGGTGTGAACCAAGGTTCACAAATTGACTTGGAAGGGTGCCATGAGGTTGGTGTGCAAACATGCGCGGTCTGGGGAGGCTTCTGGCGGAGCAGAACTGGCTGTCTCCGTGTCCTTCCAGATGCAGCAGGCGTTCCTTTGCCAGCCCCGGCTTCACAATCCATCTTTGTGCTCTCGAGTGCGGCATATTGATTTCCCAGGCAGGCCTGCTAGGTTAGAGAGCCTCTAGCCAATAAGTCCTCCATGCCGTTTTGCTCTCAAAGCAGCTGAAGTAGTAATAAAGATGAATAAAGGGTTTCAGGCTGAGCTGTCAGCTGAAGCCTAGCCGTAGTAGTAGTAGTAGTTGTAGTAAAAGCAGTAGTAGTGGTATCAGAATACAAGTCACAAAGGAGAGCTAAGCAGTGACATTTTATTTACACAGTTCATCTGTTTACTCTAATCCACTCGTTTATAGTGTAATGTAAACTTGCAATTACCAAAGCTGCTTTCTCCGCCAGATGAACGGTTTAACCTGTATGTCATTCCAAAGTACTGATAGAGGAGAAAATTCAACAGAAAGGAACAGCCTGGAGAATTGCAGTCTGAGAGCTGTACGGGTCTGGGAATTTTTTTTCCTTTTTTTTTTTTTTTTTTTTTTTTTTTTTTTTTTTTTTTTTTTTTTTTTTTTTTTTTTTTTTTTTTTTTTTTGTCTTTCTTATATAAGCACTTTGCTGCAGAGGAAAGTTTCCACAGACTCAGAAAGATCATATGCAGTTTCAAATCTTCTTGAAAGATAAGGCTTTTTTTTTTTTTTTTTTTTCCCCTCCCCAAGGCTAATATATTACATACCTACTCAGCACAGGGCTGCCTGTTATCTGATAAGATAATTAGCATCAGACACGAGAAGAAGCATATGTACTTTTAAAAGGAGCATTACTGAATGCTCACAGAGAGAGTTAAAGAGCGTGCTTATCACAGCTTTTCGGTGCAGAAGACTTGCGCTAGTGTTTGACTTTGGGTCAAGAAGTCCTTTAATAAATTAGCAATGCAAATGTGTTTCACTTTATACGTGTGGAATTTAAGTGTTTCGGGCAGCCACACTGGAGCACTTTGGGGCTTTTTACAGATTTAATGTGGGCCAAGAGTTCTAACTCAGGCTCTGAGCATTTTTTTGTTTGTTTGTTTTATCCTCTGTAAAGACATCTGTTCTACATGGCTCTCCACCTTGGCTGCAGTTCAGTTTCCACTGACTTCCATGAACTCCATTATGAAACCCAAGTACAATCCTCTCTTTGCACCAGGACCAGCCTGTGACTCCTGAACACAGACCTGCAGCTTATGGATGCCCTCAGCCACCTCTCCTGAAGCACGTGGCTATGGGGAGCAGCCACCACCTTGAGGAAAGTACACCTCATCCTCCAGCTTGTCCCTCTCCTGCTGATTGAGTCACGAGTCCTTAAAGCCATGCTATAGTAGTTTAAAAATAGGGAAAGCTGAGACAAAAGCCTCTATCAGCTCTAAAAGCAGGAAAACACGGATGCTTACCCTACCTGATGTGGTCTTTGCCAGTTGCTAAACAGCTAAAATGATCCATTGTTCCATGGCAGTTCCAGAATTTAACATCTGACATTAGTTGTTCCTGTTTGTGAAGCAGCTGGCCCAAAGGCAGGAGCTCCTGCCTGAGCATGCCTGATGGATCTGCTGCAGCAAACCCTTCTGGCCTGACACTTGTAATAATAAATCCCATAACTGAGCTGACATTTTGGCCTGGCAGGGTCTTTCATAAGACTCAGCTGGGAGCAATTATTTAATGAAAAATGTTAATAGATTAATAGTTTGCCCATGAGTTGTTACTTCTGGCATAGAAGGCACTGCGTTGTTTTTAGTGATGGTTGTTTTTTCTTTTAATAGCATACATGGAGCTTTTCGGGGGATGTGGCGGTGCTCCTCACCTAAAAAGTGGGGACAGAACTCTGAAAAATGTGTAGTGTCCTTGTCATTTTTGTCATTCTATGTAACTGTGCAATGTGTGATGGAAACCAGTGGAAACCAGAGCCAAAGTGGGGGGTTTGTTTCTGGTCCCTGTGATAGGGCTGCCGGCAAAGGAGATGAGTTTTCAGCCTACCCCAAAGGGGACCCAGGTTATTGCAGGTGGGATCATCAAATGAACAGGAAACATTTCTTGTCAAGATATTTTCATTGCAATTAATTGTAAAGGAAGAAATGGTCACTGATGCAGGGAGAAGGAGAATCCTTCCCACCCTAGTGAGTCTCATTACTCTGATAGAAATGTCTAATGCATCAACTCATCAGGCTTTGCTCTCTAAGCCATCAGCCATTCTGTTGAAGGACAGATAGTAAAAGGAACATAGTTGGAACAGTACAAAGCGGGCCAACCCAGTGTTTCTTTCGTGTGGCCTGTGGTTCTAGAAAACATTTCAGGGTAACTGAACAGATCAGGGAGACAGAGATGCAACCACTGCCAGACATGCTCAGCCTTCAGCTCCTGCTCTTCTGTCTGCCCCCATTCGCTCCCAGAAATGAGGGGAGACCTGAGCAGAAGAACCGAAAGAAGCCCGTGAGTATCAGTGACAAAAATATTGCCTGACATGAACGCAAAGTACTGCAACATACCTTGCCCCTGCCAGATGCCTACTCCTCTGACGTTACAGAAGGAGCCTAATGTTGCTTTATAAACCTCAGCTGACACTACTCACCTTGTCCCATCTCTTGTATGAGGTATCTTATTTCACAGCCTCTGCTGAAACACCACAGGCACTCAAGCTAAATCAGGAGAAGAAATGTAACACGATTTTCCAGGTTTGAGCAAATGGGTGTGGAAACAGAGTATTTTGGGCTTCAGTAAATGGAGGATATGATCTCCCCCTTTGACCTGAATCTTCCATCACAGCTAATGTTTGATCTGGTGAGATTCATTCATGGATTGGTCTTCCGAAGAGTGAGATCCTACAGGCTTCCACCCAAATTTTAACTGTCCTCTGCTAATCAGGTTGGCAAAAATTAATCTCTAACATCAGCTGTGGGGCAGCCAGTAACTTGATCCCTGTTACTGAGGGGTAGCACAGGGTACTGAGGCTGCCCTTGTAACTTTGGCCAGTGAAAAATGGTAGTGATATTTGATACTGTTGATCATCAAATGCTTCTAACCTGTGTGGAGAAGCTGTGCGTATCAGTGGAAGCTCCTTGAAAGCGTCCTGTTCCTTCCCCTGAGGTGGAGCCAGAGGAGTCACAAGCAGCAGTTGTTTTCCTGTTTCCAAACTCTTCATCTCTGGCAGCTGACAAGGCTTCTTCCGTACACATGTGAAACCGCTAGAGAATTGAGTAGATCTCATAGTGAGCTACAGTGCCTGCTTTTCTGTAGATGTTATCGGGGTTTTCATATTCCTTATTGCAAGCGTAATTACTGTCTTCCCCTAATTATCTTAGTGACTACCTGAAATTGACATTGCACTGCAGAGCAAGTGGTCAGAAGTGAACCAGTCAAGTCCAAGAAATCGGTTGTGTTAAACACCTGTATCAGTGTATCAGCTTAAAAATCACATATAAACCCAACTGACTGTGCTAGCTTAAGACCAGCTTATTTGAAAATACAAAATCAGCTCCTAAATAGATTTAAGCTTAAACCAAAACAGACATGGTTTAACACAGAAACATGAGGATGCCCACTCTGTCTTCTACACCAGTTTGACCAAAATGGATTTTAAATTATGCCTTTAGAAAAACCAGTATACTTTTTCCTAGCAGTTTAGACCTAGATGATGACTGTAGAAGCAGAGGACTGCTTTGAAATTCTTCCTTTTATAACTATTCCAAGTGCTGAGGGCATTTGTTTGACGTTTGTTGCACCTCTGTTAACTTTTGAGCTTTAGTGCTTGCCCACAGAATATGCACAGAATTAGGAAAGCTCCATCTCCCTTTCACAAGGACCAGACTGTTGTCTTCGCTCTGGTGGGTGCAGTGCAGCTGTGATGGTCCACATGAAACGATAACTGCGTTTGCAATCACATGCTTGGAAAACTGGAACAAAAGGGAGCAGTCTGTCAGTTTACCACTCACAAATTGCCATAGGTCTATTGTTCATAAATATCTCCCCATTTTTTTTCTCCCTGCTATGCATGGAAGTTCTGCTTCATTGCATGGAGTCCTGGGGTAGGTTTTCAAATTTGACCCTGGAAGGCTTCCAAGGAAATGGCCTTCACTGTTTCTGAGACTGGGCCGTCCTTTGCTATCATGATAGTGCGTGAGTGCATTTCACAGAAGCATTGAAACTATCAAGCAAAAGGAGGAAGCTTCTGGATACAGGACTTTCCCAGGAGTTGTATCTAGACTGAGGAATTTCTGCAGTGAATAAGATGTCTGTAGACATCATGTCTTTCAGAAAATGTCAAACTCTCTCTGTAAGTTACAGAAACACACAAGTGCATGTGTAACCCCTACAGGATTAATCAAGCTTTCTCCTATGGGGTGCTAAGGAAGGAAAAGTGGGAGAGATTATTGTTGCTATTTTTACATGCTTGGGAGCTGCTAAGCGATTATAATAATGGGAGTCAGAAATTACTTCACCAATGCATTTGGAGATGAGACAGTGAACTGACTTCTTGGAGGAATACAGGATATGTATCCTGAATGGCAGATGCTGCAGAGGAGAAGGGCTCAGGCAGTGGCAAACTGTGTGGATGAAACTGGATTTCTGTTCTGCTCCCCTGCTTTAATTTGTTTGTGGTGCAAGCAGAGCAGGCACCCCATTTGCAATCTGCAAGTCTGGTGAAAGCCTTCGCACCTGCTACCTGAAGGACAGTTCAGCAAAAGAAATTCAAAAGTTAATTCAGTGGATTCTTTTTGCTTTTGCTGTTCCCAAAAAAGCAGCTCATTCATATGCACTTGACAGTGAGAGGTAAATTTTCTGTGCAGTGCAAGGTGACTTCACCACATGATTCTCAGAAACAGTAGCAGGAATGCTGCAGCAAAATCCTCATACCAAGGCATGTGAAAACATCTGTAGATGAATCCACTGCCCTATGGCAGTGGGAATCCTGGTCAATGAATTGAGTTCTGAGTGCTGAAACAAATGAAATCCATGCCACAAATCTCCTGTCTGCAGCATTGTGATTCTCTCTCTTTGAGATTCTGTGCAGAGTTTTTCCTGGTGCATTGCATTAATATTAAATTAACAACACACTACTCACATGGAACTTACATTCTAAAAAAAGCTCACATTATGCTGTAAGCCTTTTATTACAAAATAATAGCAGTCGTGAGGTTAAAGTTTGTTCATACAGTTTTCTATAGAACATCTGTACATTTTTTATGGAGGATAAAAGCTACGTTCCACGTGTAGCTTAGTCATATGAATATAGATAATGAGTAGTTTATTGGATTTCTTTTTAGATTTTTACCATTCACTTATATTCATACAAAGTATGCAAAGCATACCAGTTTTCTGTAAGTGGTGCTTGCTTTTCAGAAACTCTAATTTTTCTGTCAGTGTTCTGCAGAGGATGTGACCTGGTACGAAAAGGACCTATTCCTCTAGGATTTAGCTTGTAGCTAGAGGCATAAATCAAAGATTCTCTGAAGTGGATTGTAATCCACACTGGAGAGAATAAAGAGAAATCACTAGGTCCATATGGAGCAGGACCTTGAAATGCTTTATGAGGACCACATTCACTGGAACAGTTACCCAGCATCCAAACCATGGAAGCCCACACAGGCTTCAAAATCAAAATATTTCAGGGCTTTTGTGGCCTTCCATGATGCAGAAGCTGGACAGAATTTTTATTGAATCTGGCCCTAAATAAGCAAAAGAATTTTGTAATCAGTGCATGGTTTAACAGGAAGCCAGAAAAATTCTTTCAATATTGGAATGATATGGTGGGAAAGCTTAGCCCTAGATACAGTCCTGGCTGCTGAGCTCAAAAAAAAATTTGCCTGCAAGCAAAACTAGCAGGGAGTAAAGCAAACTCCTAATTAACCCGAATTGGAAAAGGTATGTATTGGAATCTCAGGTTTCTACTGCATGTATATATAAGCCGTGCCTTACTTTTCAAATGCTGACCCTTCACTCCACAAAAATGTTTTCAAGACCTTAAACAGACCCAATCCTTGAAGGCTGAAGCCCCTTGTCTTTTTCTTATATTGTAGAAGCACTTGCAATTATTGCTAGAGAACTCTGGATGCAGTGCCAGAGCTCCTTAATGCCATTCCAGGTGTCAAACAGCAGGGACTGTTAGAAAGCAATATGTAGCAATCTTCAGCCCTGATGGTATTTGAGCATTAAGCCTTGATCCCAGAACAGTTGCTTGATGTATTGCCAGAAGTCCTAAAGTTTTGGTAGAATGGATGGGGAACAGGCAAATGAGTGACTACTGCATGACGGTCTAGATTGGAAAGTTACTACTACATCACCTATGCTGTGAACTTGAAATTATCTCAGTGCTCTCCAGTGAGACACGTGCCATGGCAGAGCCAGCAGGAGGGGCAGGTATTCTCACTGCAAGTGTGTTTTCTCACCTTGAAATGGTATGTTCATGTTTTAGATGCAGAGATTTGGCTAGCACTCAAAAATGTCCAAAGGGACGTTGGCCAACCTCTGAGAGCATTGTGGACACCCAGATACGTGGACAGGGTTCGTTTTCAGTCTAAATGAGTGGATCTGAGTTCATTCCTTTAGCTTCAGAGTGTACCTGTAAGTCATGATGATTTCACCCTGAGCAGCATGTAGGCATTTCAATAAACAGGGTATGCACTGTGTAGCAAAATCAAAGCTATGCAGTAATAACTACCCTGCAGCTAAATGGATGCTTTTTCCACAGCTGAATCCTTAGAGGGATGATGTAGTTTTTAGTCATTCAGTGCCATGTGACTTATTAAAACAATTAACAGGCAAGAAAAGTGGTTATTTTGAGTGGTTTGGCAAAGGGTATGCAGAGTAAAGTTCAAGCAGAGTGAGTTTCTACCTGTGTTGGTAGGAAAGTGCGTGAGGTGGCCAGGGCTGCAGTTCTCTTCTTAGCTCCCCTTCTAACTCACTGTTTGACCTTGGAAAAATCTCCTGGCCACTTTGGGTTTTCAAGTCATTATGAACTCAAAACTCATATTAGCTTCTCTAAAAGATTTGTGGGCTCTCCAGGCAAACCTGGGTCCAGCTCTGGGGTTATGCCCGATGGGTTTATAATTTGAGCCCTGTGTACACAAGGTTTGAGGTTTTGACATGTAACCAGATGAAACATAATGGTTTCAGCTGAGTTTTGCTTTGAAATTTTGGGTTCAGCTGCGCTCCTCACTTAAAAGGAAGGACTGAAGGTGGTCGAGCTAAGTGAAGAAACTGTCCACTGAGGGCTTCTAGGAAAAAAAAACAGATAGTTTCACTTTGTCTGATTTAAAATTAAAGCTCTAGGTGTGTAGTTTACTGAGGATTTTATATTCAGTGCAATTGCCTGTACCCTGTTGCAGGAGGAGAATATGAGACACAGGTGCATAATATATAAAACTTGCATGATGAAAGGGCTCTGCAGACAAATCTGGAAACCTTGTGAGTGACATCACAGATTTTTCCTTTTTGAAGTACCTTGCCTTGCCTTGCCTCTGTTTCTTCTGTGCCAACCATCTGAACAGCACTGTGCAAATGTAACTTGTGATTTTAACAGTAAGCTACCACCCCAGGACTTGCAGGACGGGTCTTTTAGATTTCCTGCAGGATGGTAAATAGATATGTTGTCAGTCTGGTCACAGCTTCACTCAGAATGCACCTCATGTCCATTGTCAGTGTTGCTGGTCTTGGGTCCTATTTTAATAGGCCTATGCATCTCTCTCTGGCCTTGTAGCTGCGTTCTGGACCTGCTGATCTTTTTGAGGTCTGTAAAGCCAGTGGAGCCTGAAATCAGCTCTAGTTTGTCAGTGATTTAAACTCATTTCCGAGCTCTAGTGCTGTGGACGCTCCAGCTTATAGCCCATGCCTTGGCACATAGTTAATGTAGATAGCTAAACAACGCAGGCTTAGCGGAAGGGCTTTCAGCAAACAATTGCTATTTTCTTAGGCAACAGATTTCAAGGACACGAGGGCTGGGTGAGCTCTGGGTCACACTTTGCTCAGGTTATATTTGCACCACAAGCATGGAAGCAATTGCCAGTGCTAGATTTAGCTGGCCACCATGGGCAGTGAGTGCCTGAGCTCATATGAGACCCAGGTGTGTCCACCGAGGCTCCCGTGCTGGAGGAACCCTCAGGGGCTGGACTGGCTCAAGCCAGTGCCACCGCCCTGATCTGCACAGCCATTGTGCAGGGGAAAGGAGCACGGGATCTTCAGGGCCAGCCAGCTCATAAGGATGTAGACAGCTGCTCCCCAGCACTCAGGGGGAAACTTCAGAGGGCAGAGTCTGGCACTGTGTTGTGTAACTTTATTTCAAAGAACTAACTGTGATTTTTATATGGAGCATTTGTGTGCCAGAAATGCAGCGCTTTTTATTTAGTGAAATATCCTTTGAAAAACTGTAAAATCATGACAGGTTTTCATATTTATTTTACATTCAGCTCAGGATTATACACGATCAGCTTTAGGGCCTTGTAGGAGCCAAGAGACTATAAAGGTTGTCAGAAAATTGGAGGCTTTATACCAGGCTGTTCTGATTTAACTGGCAGACCATTTAAAGTTACTGAGATTTGGGGAGAAGCAGAGCTTTTTAGAAATGTCAGTTGTCTGAGTGCTGCAGTTTCTGACTGGCACCCACTCTCCAAAGTACTGACCTCAGCACCGACAGGAGAACGGCAGCAGCATCTTTAAGCTAGATTGTGTTATTATTGTTCAGAAGTTTTACCATTTCTGAGTAGATAAGTTTCCCCTGGAGATGTAGTAGCATCTGGGCTTTCTTGCAGCTGAGTTTAAAGCCTCCTGGTTCCCTGAAATGAAGTGACAGCTTTTAGTCTTCCACATGAACGTGTGAATGTATTCAGGTTCATTTATAACACACAGAGAAGAAATTGATATTGGGGGGGGAGGGGGAAGGAAAAAAAAAAAAAGAGGAAAGAGAAAAAATCTTTGAGGGCTTCATCTGCTCAGGGAAGTAGTATAATGCATCCACACACTTCAGTCCACGTGAGCAGAGTAGTAATGGGATACACACACGCACACAAGCTGGGATCCTTTTCAATCAGTTGAATTATTCCTTTGGTCAAACGTATTTTTCTTAGTTCTAATAATAAATGCTGAAATCTTGGGTTAGTGAAACGTACAATGATAGACTTTAATATACACAGTGTGGTTACCTCGAACTGTATCCAGTATACAATGGACACATTGTTTCTCTCTCTCTCTTTTTTTTTTTTTTTTTTTTTTTTTTTTTTTTTTTTTTTTTTTTTTTTTTTTTTTTTTTTTTTTTTTTTTTTTTTTTTTTTTTTTTGTGTTTCCACAAAAGTATAAAAGAGCGTCATGCAACAGACAGCACATTTTAGTCTGAAGTGGAACTGGCAGAGGATTTCAATGGAAAGTTGATTTATTTCAAGGGATTATGGGAGTCCAGGGATAAAGCTGGCACCCGGCCACAGGGAGAGCCCTTGACCTAGAAGCAGGAACAGTTTTCAAAGCTGTACATGTACATAACTGAGCAGAACACTTTAATTTAGTGCAGAGCATAACCTGAATTCCTTCTCTAAGGGAAGATGAAAGAAAGAAATTTTACTTCTTAGTAGGACGTTGGAAGCTGTATCCAAAGCTCTTTGCCTATTTTACATCTTATTCTGCAGCATTGCAGGAAGCAATTGTTTGTGACAAAAGGCCACTTTCTTCCCTGCTTAACTGGGAAAGCAAATTGAGCTGCCACTCATAAAACCGACTGGATATAGAATTAATTTGCTTTTCTTGATAGACGAAACAAGTTAACAGACCACTGCAGGTTACTCTCTGAATCAACATATGAAACATAATTTCATTGTCTTTCCTCCCCCCTTCCTCTAGGCCTTGAGCGGTAATTATAAAGACTTCAGATCTCCCTAGTGACATCAGCTGGTTAAAAAAATTTGGATCACAGGAATAATGTAACCCAGAGCCTGCTTTCAGCAGCGTTGTTCACACTCCAGAGAAGGTAATTCTATACAAAATACTCTTCCATAACTGTGCTCTATTAATTTTAGTGGTAGTTTTCAGTAAGCTTCACATTGGGATTCACATCATCTGGCCTATTCCTTAGTCAGAAGGTACAAAGCATGACAGCAACAAAAGGAGTCTTTAAAACGATATTTTGGAGCATTTCGTGAAGACTGTGTATTATATCAAACACGCCATAATAATTACATTTACTAAAACTTCCTGAGCGATAATAGGCTTCTAGCTCAGCTGCCCGTAGAATCAGCCATAAACTTCAGCCACCTAATTAAGTGCTTTATTCTGCAGCTTCTAGTCCAGCCAAATGACCACAGGCATCTGTAGGTATCTGACCTGAATCAAGGACTCTGGTTTTGAGCCCTGTGTTTCCAGACAGTGTGTCTGACTGATACTGCAAAACCACAAAATGCCAGATGGTTTCAACATATTACGCAGCTCCCTGTATGGGCATCCAGCGACAGTGTGTGCCTTCCTGCAAAATTTCACAAGCTGAAACAACTTCTTGCAGTGTGGAGACAACACTGTGCCTGAAAACAAAGATTTAACGACATTGGCGTTGATCAGCCTCTTGTCAACTTCTGGCCTGGGAAAAATTGTCAGCTGTTCTAAAATTAGAAGATAACGTAACCCTGGCCAGAATAGGGCATAGTCTGGGCAGGCTTCTTCATTATCAGCTTCCTTGTTGAACTTTAATCCTTATTTTATGACCCTTCCGCTAGTTTGGGTATAGCTTGCATCACGGGCACAAACTGCCCGTCATGCCATATTTGCACAGTGCTTTTCTTGTGTGCATTAAAGTGAGACTAGTGGATTGATTTCATTTGTCAGCTATAGCAAGTGGAGACCGAGGGGCTTTCCCACCACCCAAACTGTGGCTGGGGTGGGTCCCATTTTAGGAGGTCCTTTTGCTACCTTTCCCAAAGCAATCTTCACTTGAGACCACCAAGTCCCCTTGCACACAAACTAGTCTGCTGGTTTCCTTCTAAGTTGTGTACAAATACCTTGGATCTCTAGGGAATTGGGAAAGAGCCATGGAGCCAGCTCAGTGCAACAGAGGGAGCCTCCTTCCTCAGTATATGCATACACCCTCTTGTCAGGCTCTGGAGGGCAGGCTCTGACCCTTTGCATTTCCTGAGCTACGTCTTTCAACACTGTAAAGTTCTTCAGCACACAAAATATGCCTCTGGGTGTGCCCTGAGCAAGTATCAGCAAAACTGTTGAGGCTGTTGCCTGCTTCTCTGCTTAATCTGGGAAGGAGAAAGAAGGCAAATTTGGCTCTCAGAGGAGAGCCATTCAGCTAGTCCTGTTCTTTAACACATGGTCAAGACCTAGATAAGGCAGCTTTTCCCATGTGTGCCTTTATTTAGTGGCATTCGGGATCTGGTGCCAGGTGTTGAAGGAGATGCAGACAGTGCAAATGCATGAGATAAAACCAGGCTGCATTTGT